>NC_056732.1:415057680-415335180 GCF_019279795.1 Protopterus annectens
ACAAATAATATGACTGATTCACTGGACAGGCCACTGATTCTGTACAGTCGAACGCCATGCCGTCGCCTAATGGGCAGCCATTCCGGATACTGTAGTCATGTAGTCCAATGTAATAGGCATCACAAGGTAATATTGTGGTCCTTGCTCCCACCCAGGGGTGTGAGTGACAGATGCAAGCACCACTGTTGGTGCATTTGCAAGTGTGGGAGCGAGCAGGTGTAAGTGTGTTTGGCTACCAGTATGCGAGTATTGCACTGGTAAAGCAATGTAGAGGCTAACCGAGTGTAAGAAGCTGTAACCAGAAGTCAGCAGTGCTTAACACCACACAAACCCACTCACACCCGCTCTCAACTGCTTTAATGTGCCTTACTCCCTCCGTATCCAATGGGCTTGTTCTGCCCTGCAACCAAATAAAAGTCCTTTGCAAGGGTTGGAACCAGGACCCTGAGCATACAGCTAATGTGAATTACCAATACGCCATGGTAGATATACAGACAATGGACAGTACCACAAACATATCATACAGCGCAGTCATTCAACAGTATAGGAATGTATCCCATCATGTAGATGTATATGTAAGTGTTTATGTCCAGCATATAGATACATACATATATTGAGATATATCTGGAACATACCATGTGGCAACAAAGCATTACAAATGAATGAAATGGGAAACACCAGCGATGCCTGTATTATGTAGTGGTGTTGCTCTATGTGATCTTAAGACTCCCTCAGACGGACATGTGTCAGTCATACACGCAAATAGTTGTACATTGGCTGTATACATCACTCTGTGCATGTAATGCACATTAACACAACAGTACCTGTCCAATCATTATGTGTGAACAGTACTCTTGCAAGGTGCTGTGTGCAACATCATCATCATGATAAAGGTAAATGGGGTAACCATAGAGGGACCGTTAGTGTTGTGTGTACAATGGGGTAGTCCTCATCACATGTACCTGGCCCATGTAGGGGTGATGTGCATACCAGGATCGTGTGCCTGAGGGACAAGGGTGAAGATAATAGGAGTATGTTGTGATGCATATTACAAGTGTTTCATGTGTCCAGTGGGCATGTGTGTGTAATGGACAGCTATGTATAGGGCAGATGTTGACCTAGGAGCCGATTGGCTTTATGTTTCCATAGGTGAGGGTTGGATGTAGGGGAAGGAGTGTAGGTGTGGCCGTGGAGGATAGGTAGGATCACAGAAAAGACAGCATACAGGGTTGGTATATGACACATGTGGGGGGGATACACCCCAGACGGGGATGGGTGTTCGGCATTCACAAGCCCATGGGAACAGTGGGATGGAGGTCCCAGGCCATGGGCAACTGCCACTGCACCTAAACAGCTGCAAAGGAGGCAGTGCTGGGGGCTGTCCAGGATGGGCAGCATCACCCTGTAAATGTGACACTTCGCCCTTGAGCTGGCGTATCTGGCTTCGGAACCCCTTAGTGAACCACCAACACGACACGTCCGGGACCGCACGACAGCAGACATGTATCTGTCTGGCCCCACTCCCAGGGGGGACATGATCCCTCCTCAGTGGTGGTAACACCAGAAGGTGGTGCAGAGCCAACAGAGGCTGATGTCTAAGGCTGGGCCCCAGATGTGCTAGTGCCTGGTGCCATGGTCAGCTGAAGTGGGACAGGAGGTTCTGCCGGGACCTCCCAACCCATTCAGCCTATGGTGTTGCAGTTTAAACCCACATATGGCTTAGTGATAGACAACAGCATACAGGGTTACCTACGACAGTATGCATAGATATCACCAGCAACCCAACACAACAGATGGTATACATTTGCAGAGGGAGCACAACACATGCATATGTACTGCATGCCATCTGTACAATGTGTAGTAAACGTGTGACCGCAACTATGAATAGTTGCCTATTATTGGCTTGTCACTGGGAACCCCAGACAGTGTCTGTCATACCACTGTCTCATGTGACACATGTCCAGTCAGGGATGCAATGGCAGTAACACATCCCTATCATCATGTACTGTCTGCAATCCTCACACCATGCTTCTGCTGTGCACAGATGTGTGTTCAATGTGTAACACAGGAAACAAATGGTTGCACACACTGACCAGTTCACAGATGGCCCTATGGATGGGGGTCCCTCATGAGCAGAGTACTGTCATGTCTGTATTATAACATGCAGAATAGCCATTACCACACACATGTTAAACAGGCAGTAGTCTCAATGCAGCATAGCTACACTTACATACTGTAGTTATGTGTGGCACATCACTCTCCTGTGTTTAGGCTATTTCCCACTATGGAAAATGATTGAGGTACATCCAGATATCACCTGTGATGCCTTGTCAGAACACCACATCCGGGTACCACTCACAGCGACTGTCATGGCCAAATAACAACATGTTTTCCTTAGATAGTGTACTGTGTTTATCATGCGGATGACTATGGGAACACCATCACAGCTGTACCACATGCAATCAGCTAGAGTAGGACTGCAATAGGTGCAGAGGCCATCACCTGACCATATCCATCACTTACAGTACACATGCTGCTGCTGTGCAGGTGTACTCCTTCACATCCTCCAGAGAGTGTGTGGGTCGGACAGGCAAAGTACACCAGGGAAGGGCTTGGAGACTTAACCATAAGCATCATCTGCCATATGCCGAACAGTACAGGGGTCAAACCCCTGACTGACTACTCATTACTATTACATGTGCATGACATTACTACATGTGCCACAAAGGCAACATGTTGCTGTGCTGTAAGAACATATATGTGTGTAGGTGAATGACATCTGCAACAGAGATATAGTAGACATACATCAGGTGTGGCACACATGGCTGTCCACGTGAATAGATGCCATTGTCACCACAACCACACTCTCTAATGGACACGCATTGACACCTTTGTCAGGGCCACAAATACCCAATGTAACTACTTAGTTTGCCACACTGCAGTAATGCACAGGACTACATGCACCACAGGAGATATCTGGAGTTTCTATGTGCTAGGGCATGTGAAAGGGCTTGACATAAATTGGTATACCAACGAGGTTTATACTGGGAGTGACTGCGGTTGGGAGCATCACAACCCACATGCAGACACAGGGTGCCAGTGCTGGCATGCAGGTATGCATTGCTTCATGGGTGTGTAGTGGTTGGCTGTGCAAGATGGCTGTACAAGGCTGGGTGAGGGATAATCCTTGGCACCGTGTCACCCAATTGTGTGCAGTGCAGGGGTGTAGTGTCTGTTCCTGGTTACCAGTGTGTATGGCTATAGCTTTGCAATGCATGCCATGTCTGTGTTTGATAGTCCTTCGCATAGACATTGCTTGGGATGTGCATGTCCCACAATACTGTACAGTGACATGTACAGGTGTACTTGGTTTGGCAGACATATTGTGTACACAGCCCCCCTGATATGCCCCCGATATGCCAATACTGGCCTGGTGTGGCGAATCCTGCTTATAGTGAGCAGGTCGACCCTGCACCTGCATGGAAAGTATGATACAGGCATTCTGTGGTGTCAGTGGCATGGGTCCATACAGGGTACATGTGTGCAGCATTGTCTGGCTTCTGTGGATCACATTTGATGGCACCACATATGTTGCAGGAATTCAGTATGGAACATAGTGAAAGCACAATGTCCGCATATATGTGCCTATTGTACCACTGTACAGGGTGCCATGTCCTCTGCAGGCCACTGCATTCACACCATGCCTACTAGCTGTCATCAATATGCATGGTACTAGCAACATAGGGTGATATCCTCACCAAGTTTGTTTGTGCATGGCACATGGGTGCAGGACATATACCGGGTACTAGTAGGGCTGCATACGTTGTTCACCAGGCCTTTTGCCAGATGTATGGGTATGGCTTGCCAACACTGTCCCATGGCTGACTGACAGCTGTACTCCTCGTGAGGTGGCCAATGTGTCATAAGACAGACATCATATAGGAAAACTACAAAATCCCAAACATGTCCAGTGGTAAGACAATCACAGCCACCTCTACACAGGCTCCGACAGACAAACACACACTTTCCATGTCCTGTATACAAACCCCTGCTGTATCACACTGCAGCAATATGATTTAGGGCACGCTCTATGGTGAATACTGGGTAGCAGCACACCTACAGGTGTATACCTAGGTGGGTGACAACAGCAGGAATGACAAAGGTGGTCATGCAATTTGTACAGAGAGTGCATACTCCACAAAGCACTGCACTTGTCTCACGCAGGCAGACACACACACACACACACACACACACACACACACACACACACACACACACACACACACTTGGCATATCTGTGATTAGAACACCGACCTAACTACTTTATTACACTACAGCATTACGCAGGTACAGAATACGCCACCGAGATTACTGGGACACAGCACTCCCAGAGGTGTACTTGTAGATGGGTGACATCATCAGCCTTGCCAAAGGTGGGTATAAGAAATGTATGGAGTGTGAGCAGTCTAAAAGCATTAGTCAGTCCTCAGGCAGACAGGGACAAACACACACACACACACACACACACACACACACACACACACACACTTGGCATGTCTGTGATTAGAACACTGACCTAACTACTTTATTACACTACAGCATTATGCAGGTACAGAACGCGCCACAGAGATTACTGGGACACAGCACTCCCAGAGGTGTATTTGTAGGTGGGTGACATCATCAGCCTTGCCAAAGGTGGGTATAAGAAATGTAAGGAGTGTGAGCAGTCTAAAAGCATTACTCAGTCCTCAGGCAGATGGGGACAAACACACACACACACACACACACACACACACACACACAGCAAGTCTGGGATTAGAACACCGACCTAACTACTTTATTACACTACAGCATTATGCAGTTACAGAACATGCTACCAAGATTACTGGGACACAGCACTCCCAGAGGTATATTTGTAGGTGGGTGACATCATCAGCCTTGCCAAAGGTGGGTATCAGAAATGTAAGGAGTGTGAGCATCTAAAAGCATTACTCAGTCCTCAGGCAGGACGGGGACAAACACACACACACACCCACACACACACAGCAACTCTGGGATTAGAACATCAACCTAACTACTTTATTACACTACAGCATTGCGCAGTTACAGAAAGCTCTGCCGAGATTACTGGGACACAGTACTCCCAGAGGTGTATTTGTAGGTGGGTGTCATCATCAGCCCTGCCAAAGGTGGGTATACAAATTGTATGGAGTATGAGCAGTCTAAAAGCATTTTTCAGTCCTCTGGCAAATGGGGACAAACACACACACACACCAGTGGTGGGAGCAGAACACCTGCCTATTTACAGATCACTATTACAATACTACATAGTTACGAGTCACGCCACACAGACTACACATTTCAAGGCTATCATTATGACCTTCTAGGAATGCGGACATCAACAGGGATGCTGGCAGTTGAGATGTACATACCTGTGAACCTGTGTGTTTAAAGTAGGAATCCATCCTGACCTGGAGTATGCTCATCTGTGGAATGGACGACTACTATCACTATACAGGTTTACAATGGCCATGCCCATACACAGAGGCACATAACCGATACAAGGTATCACTGGGCATGCTGACACACTTAGTAGTACAGGGCTGTTCGGAATGCACTATGTGTCCATCTACACAAGATAATACTGGGCATGCTCATACACTTAGTAGCACAGGGCTGTCTGGGATGCATTCTGATTCTGAATACGGAAGGCCACAGTTGCCATGCTATTACAGGTAGACATAAAGAACACATTGTAATGGGCTCTGGTGTTAGTAGTTGTCATTCTTAGCAGGAACGCTGCTCTACATATATTTGACACCGGACTTTTACACAACGTCTGCTGCTATCCATCACCTTAGATGCACCATCCTATACCAAGCAATGTAGATTCAACAATGGGGAGTACTGACATCTGTGCAGTGAGGAACACCTGGCTGATGGCTCTGTAGAGCACAATAGCACTACCACCATATACCTCAGAACCAGACATGTGGGCCATAACACAGGTACAGACCGCTCCAAGTGGTGGTGTCCCCACATACATAGAGGCCACTCATATGTACTGACCAGTACCCCCATGAAAGGCATCACAGATGAGTCATGTGCAGGACACAGTGTCACATGCTGCATTCTAGGATGTAAACCTCAGACACCACCATGCCTTCGGACCACCAACACGCATCCATACATGTTGTAGGACATATAAGAGTACACCACCATGTGACACTTGACCAGTGGACTGTACCAAGCTCTACATCAACTGTAGAGAGTGCCCATGTACTGACAGGCTTGCATCATGTGTTATGCAATGCAATGATATCACTGTCTGTAACCAGGTCAGCTGTACACATACCAGGGGTCCTCAGTTATTTACAGCATTATCAGATGACTGTTGCTGTACACCAGTACACACCCTCATGTATGGATATGACATACATGTACCTGCCCTGGGTATGTACATGCCACACACACACACACACACACACACACACACACACACACACACACACACACACACAACATACATGTAAATAGCATAGCTGTTGTTGTCCTTTGTGCAAACATGTGGCTACAGCCATTACGCACATGCACATGGAATGTAGGTCCATGGTTGCTGAATGCTAACAGTACATAAGGTGTGATATCAATGTTGACAGAGGTAACATCCCCTCTGTACCAGTCACCCATTACACCTATTATATCATACAACAGTCCATGTGTCATGTATGTCATTACACATGTCCACCAATTGCAATGACTACAAACATGCCCAAATGACAGGATTGTAGGACCTACACACATGTACATGTAGTGGTGAGCATTCAGATAACATGTGTGTGCAGTTGCTGATGTATGCAAGTGACGTGTATCCTAGTACATCATTCAGTTCCAATGCAGCCTCAACATTGCCAACTGTATATGGTGATATGCTGAATGTACGGAAAGATGTACCTCAGGTATGGACAGATGTGAGGAAATAACTAAGTGGTGGGGCATCTTTGCAGATGGATGTTTGCTGAGGACAGCTCACAGGTGTGTCACAGCTCACAGGTGTGTTCTACAATAATCTGTGTAACTGGTAAGCAATGGTTTTGTTAATTGAAGGACATAACACACAACTTAGACAGCGGTCAGGGTAACAGCAAAGGTAAATCACTTGACACCTGTTAACAGTTAAGACATCCCGTGTGCATATATCAGCACTGTTGCCAAAGGAAGCATCAGTATACTTTGTAATGCATGCAATACTGCTGTAAGTCTGTCATACATATCATGAGCTAGGCAGGTCTTTGATTCACAGTACTGACATATGTGGTTGTGCGTGTGTGTCCATATATATCACGTATGGTAGGGAATGCATCTCAATTGTTACTCACTCTCCTGTACACTACTGTATACATCTGTATAGAAGACTGCAATGTAGAAAACAGGACATAGGCAGGGGTGTGTATCTCACACATGTGAGGTATCTGTATGTGCATGACATAGGTGTATTCAATACTGAATGCCACAGTGTGTGTATGTGTGTGTGTGTGTGTGTGTATGGCTGTCTGGTCCCAGGAGTGAGGATGTATGTTACCATACTGAACTGATAAGACCCCTTCCCCCATCCAGGCGATGCAATCCACTATCCATGTTGATGTCCCCGATCTTAGGCCATACCGACTGCCAGTACATGTGCATTCTCTGTGGTGAGTCATGTAGGTGCACAGTACTGTAATGATGATTTGCACATAGGCAGGGGTCCTCACCTCACCAGTAGCAACTGTGTGTGAGTGTGTGTTACTGTGTCGGTGAATCCTTGAGTGTGTTATTGTGTCACTGAATAAATGTGTGTCAATACCTGAGTGTGTGGGTGCAGTTGTGTGTTGGCATCCTGTCATGGGAACGTGTATTACTGCTTCCCAATGAGGCAATCCACTTCCCACTGGCCTCTACCCTTGTAATCAGCTAGACCTCTCTCTTACCTCATCACTCCATGTAACTGTACCTGTGATGTCACCCTGTATGGATGTAATGTCTCTAGCCACAGTAGCTTAATACACAGCTATCATGGTCTCTTGGATCAGTAGACATGTTTGGAACATGGGGCATTCTCACTGTTATGTGGCAGCTACACGGTGCATGCTGGTATATTCATATATACCTGTAAGTAGTCCACATTGACATATGGGACACTAACTGCAAACACTGACATCCACCGGCAAGTGCAATTAGACCTGAAGGAGGACAGCAGAACATCATGACCAACATGCAGTTACTGTTGTTACTGTTAACAGTATAAAATGCATTGCACACCTGTAGTACATGGTATGTCTGCTGCATGTCAACAGTACTCAGCAATTGTAAACTACACTTATCTTCCTAGTCTGTTCACCCTGTCCATCAGACCATATGAACATGTCCCTGCACCGATGGCGTGGATGTCAGGAACGCGGCACAGGCATCATCATATGCAAAGGGTGATAATGTTTGCCAGAGGCCTAGGCTGCACCATTGGATGACATCATGTGTGTGGGTTAGGGCCTTTGATCTAATTGGGCGTGTGTGGATGTTATGCATGTGTGTGTTGCAGTTCCCTACATATGTTTCCAATGTGTGCGTGCATGTATGCACACAGTTCTGGCATGTGCCTGGCCTACACAGGTGTATTGTTGACAGCTGCAGACTGTACAAGCCAGGTTTTACAGTCCACGGTGTCCGGCCATGGACATGTGACCTGTGCCTGCCAGGGGTTGCACGGGCACTACCAGGCAGAGGTGCAGATTGGGTACTGTCTGATGTCACTTGTCCACTGGAACCGTGTCCCTGTTGGGACCATCCCGGGCCACTTGCACGTGGCCTGCTGTGTCATGGTGTGGACAGCACAGCACCAGATGCACTGCTGCTGCTACCGCCACTATGGGAGCAAACATGTGAGGTAGCTCGTACACGTAGACCTGAAACAGGTGATGTAGCAGGCCTACATCCATGTGCCTGATGCCTCACTCCTACCATATGTTCCAACACAGACAGCTCACACTCGCGGATTGTTATGCCACAGTCAAGGACTCCAACCATGTCATCCAACCATCTATCCAAAGCTTCAGCAATCTGCTGGTGAGCATTTACCATTGCCTGGATGTTGTTGTTTAAAGAACGGACAGCAGCCCTCTGTTGCCTCTGATCTTCTCTGTTGTGCTGTTTAGCACATGCCTGTGCCTTCATTACAACCTGAAACATGCGTCTGGTGACACCAGCTGCTGTGCTCTGTCTTGCAGGAGCATGTTGGCCAGAGGTTTTCCTATGAGCAGCACTGGCCACATGCCAGTGTGGGGCACCACCAGTCAGTTGGCTGACACCATGGTGTACAGGCACATCTTCCATAGTCCCCACACTTTCCTATTCCAAGCTACCACATGCCAACTGTCCTTCCTCTATGGCCACTGGTGATGGGGTATATGCAGGCATGGGATCTGTGTGCGGGGATGAGGGGGATATAGCTGGAATGGCAACCAATGGCATAGTTTCAGCCCCTGACAACTCTGCCTGTGCCTCATTCATACGTTCATCATCACTGCTAAAGTCTGTGGGGACACTAACATCAGATGTACCGCAGAAGGGCAATGCACCTACATCACCTGTGAGGGCAGACAAGAACTGTACATTACAATCTACACAATAGACACACACACACAGACACACAAACACACACACACACACACACACACACACACACACACACACACACACACACACACACACACACACACACACATAAACACGCATGCATGTGATATGACAGAAGGCATGCAACATGCATGTGATACGGCAGATGGCATGCAGCACAGACAATAATAGTGGTAGTTATCATACATCCCTGGGTTGCACACAGCAGCATGCATGTGTCATAGCAGATGGCATGCAAATTACACAATCATAGTAGTAGTTAGCATATATCCCTGTGTTGCACCATGTAGACCAGCACATGTTAACAGTACACCTGCTTGATGTGTGGCATATGACCTTGACAATCACATGTAGTATGACATGTGATCTGCTGACGTGTGCAATGACATGCATACATGTTTAACACAATGGTGTCCTGTCAAATATACAGTGGGGTAATGGTGTCCCAATGCAGTGCTGTGTGTCCGCCCTACAGATATACTGCACATTTAGCTGATGTGCATGACCATTGCTGGGAATCATGAGGCATCTCTATTGCTATACAGTGTGAGCTACAGACACAAATCATAGCCATGACTGTGTTCAGATACAATACATATATACTGTGGAATGTGACCCACTTCACTGAGGTGTATACTCACTAAACCATGATGTGGAATGTGTGACACAGGTCACTGAAGGGTATACGGATGACACCCCTGCACATCTGCAACCATATTGCTGCTGCCTGGCAACTATGGCCAGACATGGCGAACACGTCAGTGCACCATGTCCCACATGACATCTGTGTACCACACACACACACACACACACACACACACACACACACACACACACACACACACACAGACAGGAGAAGAAGGTATGACATTGATGTCCGAGATCAGTAAGGGGAATGTACTGTATCTGTGGGCTGATGTGGATACTGTACAGGTGACTGATGTCATGTTGTGATACCCTCAAGATGTTCAACACATCTTATGTGGTGGATTGATGTCACACCTACACAAGATGTGCACAGGCCTGTAGGATATCTACTGTTCCACATCTACAATATAACCATTACAGAAAGCCATAGTTGGACCATGTGTAGCCATTGTATGACAGGGTGCACACACAAGCACATCACGTCTACTGTGTCTGTTGCTTCATGTCTCTGGCCATCCTCCATGGCCATGTGTGTTGGCGAAATTATTGTGATGGGCATCTATTTCACATATCTGTGTTGCCCCATATGACATACACCCATAGATGTCATATGCTCCACTGACAACAAGGTTATGCAGACAAAGGGTGATATGTGGGATATGTTTGCAGGTTAGTTAGGCAGTGTTGCAGCCAGGCCACTAGATGTCATGGACATGTCAAGATAGCACATAACATTGTGTGACATTCATAGAAGGGCTATGATCCACACCAGTGAATCCTGTGGGCTGGCCATACTCCAGCCCACTGTGTAGTACTCTTTGTATTCTCCACATGTGTTGTTTTGATCTGTAGTACATGTCTCTAGAGTGAACAGTACCTCCACCTATGTATGCACAGCTGTCCACACATCTGGCAATGACAGTTTGTGAGGATTCATGTCGGTGAGTGATTCACATAGTTTGCAAGTGTTGCACATGGGTAGGCATTGTGATGCATTTCAGGTCTGACCTGTATATTGTGACAGGACCATACATTATGTGTATATGTTGTAAATGGCCACATGGCAGATAGATCTGTGCATTATGATGCCTGATAAATAATAACAGTCTCACCTGCAATGGGCTGCTGTCGCAGCGGAACACTAGCGGTACCTAAATAGGAGTAACACAGCAGTATGAGCATTATCCACGCGTGTATGATGGCTACACGGTGCAATGTGCATGTTAACTCATACAACAGTACATTAGACTATACTATGGTGTATGCACATGTGTGCATACACAGAGTAGCATACCATAGTATGTGGCATGTGTGTATACATGACTTGCATATGATGTTACATTACATATTGTACAGTGACACATGCAACTATATAGGTACAGTACTGACTTACCAGGCAACTCCAAGCTCCATGGATGAGAGACACCCACCTCCACAATATCGGCTAAGGCTTGTGGATGTGGTTCTGCAGGTGTCCCCAGGTTGGCCAGTAGCTCCTCGGTATGTGTGAGGTGGGGCTGGGCTGGTGGTCCACCACCTGTTGCACCTTGTTCCCTGGCAATTGCATTTGCATGCTGTTTCATCCATCTAATGAGGTCTGTACAGTGTCTGTGCACCTGCTGGTATGTGCGGTTGTGGCCACCCACATCATTAACCCTCCTGCGAAGTTCCATCCACAAGGCATCCCGCTGCTGTGCATCCTGTGGCACATGGCTGAACAGGATATCATGATTGTCAAGTAGGTATGGGATGAGGGCCTCATCCTACAAACGGGTATAAGGGGGTAGCCTTGCACGTGACATACCTGGAAGACATAATGATGGAGACAGGTCACAGTAACTCACAGAGACATACAGAGCTACAGCTGAACATACATGTGTATCACATTTATTACAATTAAATATTTGTATTTGCAAATCTACATGACACTGACGTGTTTGTGTCACACACATGTGACACTCAATGGTGAATGGATATTATCACCATATATGTGTGTGTGTGTGTGTGTGTCACCTGGTTACATTGCTCATACTCCATGTGGATGCTGTCTTGATGTGGGCATGCCTGTTTGCCTGTACTGGTGTTCCTACCTATTAGCACATGGCTGGATGTGTCCACATTAATGCAGTTGACTTTGATGCTGTGTATATGTCACATATAAAGACTTACACTGCCTTAACAGACATGACATGTGACCCTGCAGACTTGCTCACATAAGGTTTTACATGTATGTGTTCTGCCATATACATCTACATGGCACTGTACATCAATTCAACATCCTGCCATGTATCACCTGTGTTGCACATGTGATACACATGGGGCACTGCCTAGCCAGATGGTATTTGCAGGGATGGATATCAACTACAGCATGTGCAGTCAAAGTCAACTAGTAGGCTATATGCCATGGGCCATGTATGAATCTAGGATGAAAGGTTACCTGGCTGTAGCTGACAGGCTGGTCTCTGGGGCCAGGTGGAGCAGTGCCACATTACTGATCCACAGGGTTAATGATACATTTACCATACGGTCATCATACCATGTCTGAGAGGGGAGCAATGTGCAGCTTTGATGGACAGGAATGCATAGTATGGCAGGACTATGTAAAGTGTATGGGACAAGGATCTGTCCAGCATGTGGAAGGTGGATGTCCATGAAGTTTGTGTTTGAGATCAGGATGGGTACGTGTAGCATGTCCAACATCACTGGGTTGGACATGGATTTACTCAGGGTATGCATCATGTTACATAGTGGAGATGGGGAATGGGAAGGCTGGTGTAGGCCATCTGCACATGGCCAATACCCCTTAAAGGAAATATTTGATCCGATATGGGTCACTTGAGTGTTGTGTATGGCTGGACAATGATCTCTATATTCATGGATGGCACGCTGTCATTATTAGGGTTGCCACATATAAATACCTGACAGGTGTGGTGATGTAGGTATCACAGGAAAGACAACTGCCCAGCTGCATCCCTTACACACAGTGTTCATTATGTTGACCGCTGCCTAGGTGGTAATTCATGGGTACAGGGCTATTAACATAGGGGTGACAATGCAATATGTAGTTGTCAGATTGTGGCCATATGTCACACACACCTCACCCACAAAGCCCCTTCTGTATGTTGTCCACAACACTCTTAAGTCGGCTATTGCTCCTAGGTCATAGTCATTCGCATACTTCAATAGGAAGATACCTTCTGTTTGTCTGTGAGGTATGGACTAAAATGAGGGGGATACAATTAATTATCCCTGTCTTACTGTAGCTGCCACTGGTGTGAAGAGCATGTATTATTCAGACACCTTCTGTAGTGTTGGTTCTGCCAGCAGTCCCATTGTAAAACACTCCTGTGACATAGAAATGTACATCTAGTATACCGAGTGTAGATGGAACACAGTATAGGTGATGATGTCCTATGACCTGACAAGGTTATGATATGCAGTGTGAAATCAACCTTGCTGTCATCTACATCTGTACTGCTGACATCAAACAATTTGATCAAGGTTCATGGCCTTTCAGACCAGACTCAGCAGGGTAGTAGTGCAGTACTTCCCATTATCAGTGGTGTCTCCCCCTTTGTGGGTTGTGATATCTGTTGGTGTGCACCATTCAGTATGCACACAGTCTGACATGGAGCTATGTTTTGCATGATGTGTACATGGATAGCATCTTGTTTTGCCATATGTGTCTGATACAACCTGTGATGTGGACAGGTCCCATGCAGCCTGATTGCAGCTTGTACCTGCATAGTTGTGGGTACAGGGGCTCTGTGGTGTACATGGATATATGATTGTGTACATGTTGGGGGGGCAGTGTGTTTATGTTATCCAAGACCCTATCTGGATTGCTTATTCATGCTCAGCACTTGTTCAGAACTTGTAAGCACTACGTAAGCTACTAATTACTATAGCACTCAATCTTCCTCATTACCTAGAGGTAAACAGGTTTTGTACATACTTTTCTCACTTGCTTAGAGTAAAATCGCTCTTGTACTCACTTTCCTTATATTCAGACATGTCCAAGGGTCAGCTGCCAGTGTTCTCTCCTGTCTATTTGATGAATCTGGACATCTTGAGGCAATGTAGACATTGCCTCATATACAACCCTCTCTGCCTACCACCCAACACTACAACCTGTGAGAGATGCAGTTATCTAGCCAAACTGGAGGAAAAGCTCTCTCCAACCAAGCCTGACCTTGACAGTTATGTAGAGAAGGTAAACATTTGCACTACACCACACTCATCACATAGTCTCACTGAATCTACCCCACCATTAACTGAGAAAACTACTCGTGTACCAACTTGTTAGCTCAACGCTTTCTGGAATTCATAAACACCAATGCCCTGGATCAACATATCCACACACCCACTAGGGGCAACAATATCCTAGACCTAGGCATTACCAACATGAGTGACTGGTGTTCCACAACTGAAGTCAACTCCTCATTGGTCTGATCCGACCATGAGCTGAACACCGTTGATATCCACGTCCTGCCCCCACTCCCATTAAGGGAAGCACAGTATAATATGTCTACAAAGCCAACTTTATGCTTCTTAAAACAGACATGGTGAACGTCATGACACCCATGCAGATGAACAATACTGTTACAACTGCTGAATCCTACACAAATGCACTCTATAAGCACTTACACGAGTGCATGGATTGTGCTATCCCAAACAGAACCAAGACTCTATACTCCTAATTAAGGAAACCAATCTGGTGGTCCCCTGCCATAAACAAACTGTACAACAGGAAGAAGACACTGTTGCAAGAGAGAGTACAATCCCATGTGTGGAGGAGTTCCCTGGTCAGCCTCAGTAAGAAGGTGAGATACCTTATAAGATCCTCCAAAGCTAGCTACGAAAACAAAACCACCACTAATTCCAACAACAACCACAAAGCATTCTATAGCTATGTCAAATATCTTGATGTCAACACCCAGATCTGCTCTGAGTTACAGCACAAAGGCATGGGCATTAGAGAACCAACTGATATTGTCAGCATCCTGGCAGATAGGTTCAGTGCTACCTTTCCCCCCTCTCAAAGCTGCACACTCTAAAGCCAGTATCAAAGCATCCATGGGACTGGACTACATCCCAGGCTGTATTTTACATGAAATTCAGAACGTACTGGCTCCCCACCTACGCACCATGTTCAATAATAGCCTCGCATCAGGCTTAGTGCCCCCTGAATGGTGCACAGCAACAGTTATCCCACTCCACAAAGGTGGCGCCACAACAGACCACAGGACCTATTGCCCTATAGGCCTGACTAGCCTAGTCTGCAAGGCTATGGAGTACATCATCATGGATCTCAGTCACAGAGACATTGGGTGCCTCCAAACCTTTGACCCCCTCCCAGTTTGGCTTTGTTAAGGGCAGACCATGCCTCCTAAACCTGGTGGACTTCTTAGAGACAGTTACCAAGGCATTAGATGAGGATAAGGAGGTCCACGCAGCCTACCTAGATCTCTCAAAGGCTTTCAACACCATTCCTCATTTTGGTATTATCAACATACCCATTCGCCTGAACATTAACCCCTACGTCATGCGATGGTTTGCAAAGTGGCTCACGGACAGAACCCACACAGTGGGAGTTGCATACCCTAGGTCCAACTGTATACCACTTACAAGTGGTGTTCCCCAGGACTCAGTCCTAGGACCCCTAATGTTTGGTATATAATTCTCTGACATACAGGCAAGCACAGGATGGCTTTGGCTGAAAAGGTTTGCAGACGACTGCAAACTAGGGGACATAATTGTCTCCCCAGCTGTTACAGTCACCCTCTGGAAGGGTCGCACTGAGATGGATACCTGGTGTCAATATCATGGCCTCAAGCTGAATGCCAAAAAGTGCATAGTTATCCCCTTTGGATATAACTAATTACCCGCAGACTACCACATAGGTGCTAGTCCCCTACATACAGAAAAGGTAATAAGGGATCTGGGAACCCCGGTAGTTAGCAATCTCTCCTTTGATACCCATAATGACAAAGTGGTTAGAATATCCTTCTACGTGCCCCCCCCAATCTCTAATGGGTTCGCATCCAGATCAAAGGAGGCCATTGTGCCTCTCTACTCATGACTTATTAGACCCATTAAAGGATATAACACCCCATTTGGGATATACCTTACAAGACAACTGCAACAGCTTGGAAGATCACAGCAGTACCATACCAAGAGGATTACTGATCTCAAAAAGATGACCTATGCAGCCCGACCTAATAAACTCCAGCTGTACTCGGTTGCATACCGCATACTCACAGGTAATCTCTGCTTGACATACAAGGCCCATGTTCAACCCAGTATTGCTGGATATGCTCCACCTAAACAGAGGCCCTTGAGAGCCACATGCTCTAGGGATATACACCTAACCACAACAATGACTGGGATGTGCTGGATAGATAGATTCCTGACCCGGACACTCCCCATGCTTTGGAACATGATTTCAATGTACGTCAGGCAGGGTCCCTCACTAGAACTCTTCAAGGGAAACCTTGACGTGTGGATGGGAGACAGACATGTACCCCGGGGATCACTGCAGTGGCTCTGCTGGACAGAGGCACAGGGAACTAATGGCTCTGCCGTTCAGAGGCACAGGGAACTAATCTATGGGGGTGGCAAAAGCCAACACACTCTAGCTAGGCTTATAAATACCCTTGGTAAGACAGCCTAGTACTTACCTTTGCACTTATTACATGTCTTATGTGCATGGATAGTTAACTAGCTCTTCCATTTTACTTTGCTATCATGCTGATAAACTGTCAAGTGACTACATGTCATATGTATCTTGTTATTGTGTATTGTAAATGCCAATATACATAACTAATGTTTGCCTAACATAACAGTAATGCTATGTAACTTGTAATACATATCTGCCTACAATACTGTACATTACAGTTATTGGCACAATATCCCACAATGCAAATCATAATTTCACAGTGGGCCAACCTTCAACATGTTATTCTCATTAATACACTCATACATATGGCTACTGTTACAATATATCAGCATATACTATCCCCAATTATAGCACATACTTGTTGGACCAGCCCTGCCACTGACAGCAGCTGGTGAGGAATATTTGTATTCAAAGCCCTTATATAGCATCCTTTGTGGTGCATGCGGTGTTTGCCTTGTGACCTACAGCAGTACACACATAAATACTACAAGTGTTACTATGCTCAACAATACATCACTACAAGATAACTGTTTCCACTATATGGATTGCGTGCACTTTAAATATTACAGAACAGGTACTAAATACACAGACATACTGAGTGTTCTACATACCTTATTAGTAACCTGAGGTGTCGTTGACTGTTGATTCAATCCTTTTCAGTTTGTGTTTCAGTCTTCTTTGTAACATTCTGCTGGTATATACGGATGGTTTGAATGTGTGATAAGCCATCCTTTTCTAGTTAAAAATCGGTAACGTGCTATCCAGACCACCAATTGGTGTTCCAAAGTAGTTAATTAGATGCACATCAGCTGTGGAGCTACTCCATTAGCCGATACCATGGCAACAGTGGTGTATAACTGAGTACTCCTTTTGGGCGTTGTCCGTTTGCCTTACTTTCGAGGAAGATGGTCTGGATGTGTTGTTTGTGATATATTTCAACAGCTATATGGAGACAGACAGAGCTATATTAGCTTCATGACTCCCGTGAATTGTGTGTAATGGCTAGATGATTTTGTTCTACATGTGAGTACAGCTGTTATATTTCAGAACATTGCTACTTATGCAGGGTTTGTTTGTACCTGACACTTCTGCAGATGCTTCTGCCTGGCAAGGATGTTTGGGCAGCTCAAGACTGTATGGCTATGCATGAACTGTTATGCGGTTTACAGTGTGCTCACCAGGCATCCTTGATTTGGTGTATATGTGTATCATACTGTGCTGTTACTCAGTAATTGGTAACACTTCCTGGTGTACACACAACCCTCTGAAACGGGATTAGTGCAAATAAACCCTGTAACATCAGCAACTGTTCCATTGTATAACAGCAACTATTTCACATAGGGCCATGTTAGTGTGTCTCTGACAAGGTAAGTTAAGGCTTCTGCAGATGTCGTACAGTGAGTGAATGATTTGTGATGTTATTACAGTTTGTATTGTAATTTGGGAGTGGGGGTGATGGTGGGTGTGCATAGCAGATGCAGGTGTGTAGGAACTGCTTTTATACATAATCGATATGTGCATGAGGGTTCCTTCCCTATTTGAACACCTATCCTTTAGTGGACTAATACTATGGTAATTGCAGGCTGATTCATTAAGGCACTGTTAAGTGGTTCCTGTATAGCATGCAGGTGATGTTAGTCCTTGAATCCTTTTGGCAATACATCGGAATGTAATAAAGTGTTGTTACATGAAAGCTGTGTATTTCTGTCATAGGTATTTGCAGTCATTGTAGTTGTGTTGGTGACTGACCCTCTTTGGCTAGAGTTGCCACCTTTTCATATGGCCATAGTGGGACATTTTCAGGACACACATCAGATTTTACAGGCCGGCACAAACCCACGGTCAGTACAAGGGATAGAACTTTCCTTTCTTGCCTAAATATAAGCTTATTCTTGTAGCAGTTTAGTTGCTTATCCTGTTTCTTGCAGGTATTTTAGATACAGAAAGAACTATTGTATGCAACTATTACATTACATACAGGACATAATTATGTCCTACAATGTCAGGACATTTGCCACGTTTAATATATTTGGTCAGGACACAACCGCCCAAAGAGGGACTGTCCCTCACAAAGTGGGACAGGTGGTAACCCTATCATTGACTCATATCCATAGCACATATCTGTAATAGTGTATAGGCATATACTCTCCATATCCTTTGTTCATAAAGGTTGGTCATGGCGGAATGTGTGTTTGCTATGGTCCATATTATACTCATATATGAACACTTCAACCACTGTATACGGGATACCTATGAAATCCCAAAACCACACAGTTCTGACACCCACAGTACCAGGTCCAGACTCCCATACCCCACATTACCAACAGTGACAGTAACCCGCGAAAGTAACACAAACATGAAACACACACACACAGACACACTGCTACCCACCACATCCAAATAAACCATCCTACACTACATATGAGCAGGTGGACAAGCCCTCTACACACCCCTTGTGGGTGTCTGGACCCCCACACCCCCCTACTTTAATATTCTACCTCTTAGATCGCGCAAACAGATGCACAAAGCTAACCCACACCCACACATTACAGTCCCCAGAAACACACACCACACTCAGAACACACACTTACACACATTACAGCCCTCAGAAACACACTTACACTCAGTAACCTACCTGAACCACAACACCAGAAGCACTGACGAACTGTTCCTTAACATCGTGATTTTAAACCTCGCACATCTGGTGTTTCTGTACTGTGTTCTTTCGGACTTTAAGCCTCGTGATTACATGCGTCGGTATGTCAAGCAGTCGGTATGTGGTAGGTATCCCATTTATATGTACCTCCATGGTTATGTAGATGTTGTTAACCTATCTATATATCTACATATATATGTATATCCCCATATATAACGTTTTGTAGATGACATTGTTATTATTTGGGAAGGTACACAATCTGACTTTGATTTGTTTTGGTCAGAGATAGAATCAACGACTACCTTCCTAACTTTTACACAGGAGTATTCCACTACGTCCATACCTTTTTTAGATGTGACACTTAACATCAGTGAGAAGGGACAGGTCACATCAACTTTATACAGGAAACCAGTCTGGAAGAATTCAATACTTAGATATGAAAGCATGCACCCTAGGCATGTTTTCTCTGGTGTTGTCAAAAGCCAGTTTATTAGGTTGAGAAGGTTATGCAAAGATGGATTACAGTTGGAAAAAGAAGCTGATTTAATGGAGTCTTTGTTCAGTAACAGAGGGTACAAGTTAAGCATGGCTAAGGACATTAGAAATATGGTTCTTGGTTCTGTTACCAATGTAGCTGCATGTAATCGATATCATGTAAACAGTCACGTTGTCAAAGCAAAAATATCTGACACACTTAGGTACGTAGTTAAGTACACCAGTGATGTGAAATCTATTCAAGAGGTAGTGATACGTAACTGGAATATGTTGACATTGGACTCAGTTACCAGGGAGTTTATAGGCAACAGACCACATTTCCAGTATAGAAACTGTAATAATTTGAAGATGATTTTATGTAACAATTCTTTAGCTAGGGCTCACAGTATTGGTAACTGTTTGAAAATGGGAACCTACCCATGCAATAATTGCAACAGATGTGAGCATATCACTTCAGTCCAAGAGTATTTACATCCTTGCATAAATTTTAGGTTTTCACCTAAATTTCATGCTACCTGTGAAACTACCAATGTGATATATCTTGCCCACTGTTTAAATTGCACAGCCTTCTATATAGGTCTTACCAAACAGAAACTTAGTGATAGGATTTATAATCACTTATACGATATCAAGAAGGGTAATGAAAATAATGCCCTGGCCAAGCACTCATTAGGGTATCCAACACATCGGTCTTTCCAGTTTCAGGTGTTACAAATAGTAAAAGTGAATCCCAGAGGTGGAGACTCAGCCAATAGGTTAGCTAAGGCTGAACTGAACTGGATTCTGAGAATGAGGGCACATTTGCATCCAGGATTGAATAACTATATTACTATTAAACCTATATTATAGATATATTGGATTATATGCCTTGATGGTTTTTCATCCCGTACGATGAGTTATGTGCTCTAACAGCATTCTTTATACTTTTTAGAGTTTTGGACAGCCACCTTGTACCCCTACCATTCTTTAGATAGAAGGGCGTGTTTTAAGTCAGGCTCATTATACGCCTGAGAATTGGCTGGATTGTGTCTATACATTAGTTTTTTTTTTTTTTTGAGTTGACGATGTTTTTAATGTTTTCAGCATTAAAACAATTGTAGGGCTTCTGTCACACCTCACATGGATGGGATTTGGAGATTGTCAATGATGTATATAGAAAAGAGCTTATTTCAGCTTTACAGACATCTCTACATATTTTGTTTTGCTTGTATTCATATAAGGTATATTGATTTGGCATATTGAACACTCATGGTAGCCTAGATCCTGTATACCACTATATGGCAGTATCAGTTTTGAAGTCAGGGCCTTTTTTCCTATGGATATTTCATCAGTTCATGTACAAGTTTTTTATATCATATACCATGCATTCCATCAGAGCTAATCCACTTGATGTTGTGCGATTTACTTAGAGTTAGGCAATTCTCACAATGTGTATCTGTTATAATGTTGTAAGTGCTTTTATACACCTAAGACTTTAGCTAGAACATGTGTTTTATACTGCCCATTAGAGTTATGCCTCATTCAGAGATATCTGTTCTTAAGGTGAGCATCTAGCCTGTTTAACATTGTACACTATATTTGTTCATAGGTTCTTTCTTGAAGCAGGCACTGTGTTATTGATGATTTTTGATAGCAGATCTCAGTTACTGGCATGGCATTGGCGTTAATGACGGTTTTATTATATTATATAACATTATGTTTTATATATGTGGACGGAGCTGGTCTTATTTAGCATACTGTAATTTGTCAGATGGGAGGTATCTGATTAAGCACCAGGCATATGCAGGTGCTGTTTTGGAACTCCTTGTTATATTTTAAATTTTATTGTAACGTCACTGCTATGGGCGTGTCGTTTGGATGGACGGGTTCAAATGCAGCACGTAAGCTCGTGCATTGACGTGCCTCTGTGAAACTACGTTCTCATGGTTTGACGTTATTTATGTTTATGTTTACGTCTATTTTAAAGCAATGTGTTTATTTTTATATATTTGGGGACGTGTTTTCATCATTAAGATCATGAGACAGTAAGTCTGACTGACGTTGGTTATTGAGATCGTATACTAGATATCTTTTTATGACACTCTGCTTATCTTGTTCATGATGATGAGCGTTGTTGCTGAATATGAGCTGGTTTAACAGAACGTGACTAGCGACCTTGTCCTAAGAGGCTTTTTTATTACATGACAAAGATTTTTTAAGTTATGCATTTGCGTATAATTTTTGCCAACCATTATGCAAGTAATGATTGAATCAGGAACATTTAGGGATCCTGAACGCGATTTTATTAGTGATGTCTTTTTTAGTTTAGTGTATATGTTTTTTATGTTTGGAATAAGAAGCCATTTTTTGGTTATATTAATGCTTGGGATTAATGCTTGGGATTAATGATTTACTCATAAATCCAAAAAGGATGCACGAAAGGACGCTGCACGGCAAAAAACCACCACAAATTCAAACAAATGAAGCCAGCAGCTGTTGGTACCAGAGTACAAATAATTTATTCCATCATGACTGAGAGACAAATCCCTCAGGTGTCAAGTATACAGACCGGTTTCGGCTCAACAGAGCCTTCTTCAGTGAAAAACACATATATATTTTTTCACTGAAGAAGGCTCTGTTGAGCCGAAACCGGTCTGTATACTTGACACCTGAGGGATTTGTCTCTCAGTCATGATGGAATAAATTATTTGTACTCTGGTACCAACAGCTGCTGGCTTCATTTGTTTGAATTAATGATTTACTACAATGTTCTATCAGTACTATGAGTATGAGTAGGGATTGCACTGTCAGGCTGATGTTTAGAAGGCTGTTTTTATTATTGCTGCTGTCTCTTTAACTTTGTATAACTGATTGAATGATTATTCAATTAAATTGTATATTTTTCCTGCCTGTTTGCATTTAAAAGTGGGATAGTTTTAGAGTGTTTTTTATGTTTGAGGAAGCGTAGGTGAACCTACGCGAAAGCGCTTACATTTTCCTGTGGATTAAAAAAGTTTTTTATATCTTGGATACATTGTGCGAGTTTTTCTTCAACTGATCGTTGGCCAGCTGTATTTTGAACATTTAGAGACGCTATAGGTGTGTTATTTGGATACTTTTGACTTGCTATACACAACGTGGTTAGACCACCGTATTTTGCCATTATATTACCTTTTCTGTTTTTATACGGTGTGTCTATTTAGTATTGGGGCTGTTTCCTGTGTATCTTTCGTTATGTAGATGTTGTTAACCTATCTATATATCTACATATATATGTATATCCCCATATATCGACATATATCTCTCTCTCTCCCTCTCTCTCTCTCTCTCTATGTGTATATATATATATATATATATATATATATATATATATATATATATATATATATTATATATTTATATATATATATATATATATATATATATATATATATAAACATACACCTTTCATTGGGTACATGCCGGGTTGTCCTATTTCCACACATTCATACCTTTTGTGTTTTATCCTGTCAGTATACACAACTGCCATTGGTACATCTCAGGTAGTGTAGTGGTATGTTATTGTGAAGATTGTGTACATGGTTGCGCGTTCTAATCCTGGCAGTGGTATTTTACCTCTCAGAGCAGGCACTGGTAGTGCAAGGGTGATTAACGCACATTTCAGTGGTTGTGTGTTCCACATGATTATTATTCTGTGGAATACTACCTATATATGCCAGCTGTGTTTAAGGTATACTATGTAACATGTAAACATCTGAGAAGATTCCTGTCAGGGATACTCCCCATTATTTGGAACTACATCCCTGATTACATTATACAAAACCCCTCACTAACACTCCAGGGAATCCTTGCAGAGAGGGTGGGGAACAGTGGATACACCCCAGGGATCCCGCAATTAACTCTGCTCCACAGAGGGACAGTTAGTTAATCGATGGGATGGTGACAGCAGACACTATTTGCTTATGCTTATGAGTGACCTCAGGCAGTTAGGCATGTACCTACCTATGTATCTATGAACCTCTACATACAGTATGGACACATGCTGATAGCTTAATTTACTGTTCAGATATTGACTTACTTTGTGCCAATGGCAGTTGTGTGTACAATAGTTGAGGGCTACCTATGTAGGATGCACACAGTAGACCACCTATACATGACAATTTACAGGTGGTGTGTGCCATCTATGTTTGCTGTGTGTGCAGGTGGAGAAGGGTGTCAGTCCATGAGTCCCTACACTGTCAATGTGTGTGCTATACGTTCCCTCTTTGCCAAGGCATGGACATACTGGGCATGCCTCCGTCTGCCTACTGGGGCTGGCTCAGGGTGTTCGTGGTTTGAGTACCTCTGTGCCTGTGGGTCCCTTGACAATGGTGGTGGGCTGTGAGGGCCTTCACCATTCTGTCCCTGCTGCAGCTGTTTCCGCAGGATCATATTGTGTAGCATGGCACAAACTATCAAGATGTGGGCTCACATGCCTGGAGAGTACTGCAAGGCTCCACCAGATATGTCCAAGCAATGGAAGAGTGATTTCAGCATCCCAAACATGCACTCTATGATGATTCTGGTTTCTGCGTGTGCCTCATTATGGTGTTCTTGCATGGCTGTGTGTGCATTTCTGATGGGAGTCATCATCCACGGTTCCAGTGCATAGCCAGCATCCCCCATCAGGTGGCCATATGGGGTGTCCCCCCTAGCAAATACCTGATACAGCTGTGAGGCATGCCAGATGTGGGAGTCGTGATAGCTTACAGGGCTGCCAGCACACACATCCATGATAATGCCCTGGGCATAGCACACGACCTGGCAGTTGATGGAGGGGTATCCCTTGCAGTTTACTTAGTGCCTACCCTGCTCACCAGGTGGTGACTTGATGTGTACGTCCGTGCAGTCTTTTGCACCCAGTACCTCTGGGTAGTCTGCCACATGGTGGAAGAGACGCATATTGCTGGCCAACTCCTCCTGTGTTTGGGGGACATATATGTGCTCATTGGCATGTGGCAACATGGCATCCAGGAACTGGTGGAGTACCCTGGATGCTGATGCCTGTGAGATCCCCATGATATCCCCAGTTGGCCTTTGGAAGGTACCTGTGGCTAGTATTCTCACACATACCTCGTGTCCACTGGGATGGGTTCCCCTCTGTTACTTCTGGCTCTGAGGTGTGGCTGACACAGCTCAACAAGTTGCTGTATGATGTCCCTGTCCACCCTGTAATGCTCTACTATCTCCAGATCATGCAGCCCCTGGTAGGTTACCCTGGATCTGAACACTCTTCTCCTCCTCTGGTGCCTGAGATGGTTGTCACCATCATCCTCCACACCATCATCAGTCTCCAACACATGCTGGTGAATCAAAGCTATGGTGGCCCCTAACATGTACATATTAAAAGTTGCCCGTCTGTATACACCAATGGTGCAGAGTGTCTGGGAATACACAAGTGTGTGTGTGGGGCATTTACACCTTATACTATTGTGCAATGGATGATGATGGTGTAATTGGGTGTGTATGTGCAATTCCAGCTGCAGGGTATCTTAATTACTGGTTTTAAAGCAGGTACTGCTATTGTGGGGCCTTTGGTGTTGACTTACGCTTGGCTGCCATGATTCATCTATTGCCCTTTACTTCACTTTTCAACCCGATTCCCCTCCCATTGTCAGGCATGCATCCAGCTGCTGGCTTTCTTGTTTTGTACTTTCACAACCAAGGATTGTGTTGGGAAATGTGTTATGTAGCTGATCTACTGCAAGTTTGCTTTGTTCTGCTGTGACAGTTCTCTTTTCTTTGCTGTACAGCACCTCCCCTTTCCTGTTCTGCAGGTAGCTGCTAGCAACCTTGTTAGCTGTTGTCAATGGCCCACTGTGAGTTCCTAGGTGTTACTTACTCATTTGTACTCCAATTACCATGCTGCAGAATTTCCTTATTGTCTTTCCGTATCCTTCCTGTTTCAGCTGTGGTGCGTGTCGCGCACAGCCGTTTACCGGGTTTTGAACGTGTTTTCATCCACGTTCACTTGCACTTTTGGTTACCTTCTGTGCTCTCAGCTAAGCAAAGCTATGGCTACTTCCACACCCCTATCCTGCGGCTTTGCTTAGAAACAGGCAAACCGGATTAGCAATGATACAATGTGCTTACAGCTACAGTGGCGCACCCCTCTCTTGATGTCATGTTTACCTCCAGGCCACGCCTCGGTGTTGTACCGCTATGCCATGTGGTACATCCTTATGCTGGCGGGGCATTTGCGATTCAGTATTACTTGACTCATTTGCATGGCATTGACTACTAATTCCTAGTTACCGTGCAGAACACTGTCACAGACCCTTAGCAACTCTTGTGCCATGGTTGTGGTGTAGCATGCGTGCCATTGACTATTGTGGGGAAATTCATGAATTGTGTTACATTGCAGTTTTATGACATCTAAATATATTTTCCTTGTGATCCCGTTTGCGCACCAATGCACTGCAGTTTTATTTTGTGTTAGTGTGGCCATGACATTAAATGTTATTTTTTATGTGTTGTGCATGTTTTTTTATGCCATTGGCTATATATTTAGCCATTGGCATATATTAGCATTATAATACATAAGTCTGGTCCACTTTCATGGCTCCAATTGTATGTTTGAAAAAATGTAAACCTTTTTTTTGGTTTACATTTCTTCATGCTTACGCTACACCTGCACCACTTCATGAATCGCTATATACCTTCATTTGCAGGTTACACTGCTGTGCATGGGGTAATTATCATACATGCGCCGGGAGCTGCGCAGCTCTGACGTACGCTGGTAGTGTACGTAGAAACAGCTCATACCTGAATCGCTCACTTGCCATATTTGGCGCTAGATCGCCGAAGCTACTCCGGCGCCTGACACAAGCTTCATGAATCCCAGGGAATTACTAAGCCCATGCCAAAATCCACTCAATACAGCCCTGGTATGTGGGGGCCACCAGTCCCAAGAAGTTCTGAAAGTGTGGGTATTCTGTGCTACACTTATCCTTTATTTATTTATTTATTTATTTATTTATTTATTTATTTTTTGGAGAGATGACTGTTAAACTGAGCAAGTAACAACAGGATCAATCACTTTCATTCAGACAACCCCCACCAAGCAGTTATAGCCACTTCCATGTACAAATCAGACATCTGATTGTGATAAAATAGGATGACCATGTGATGTATTTGACCTTTGTTCCAGAGAAACAGTTGACACACATTAAAATATTGCACATCACTTCACATAATTATATTAGGCCCACAAAGCCATAATAATAAGTAAACAGTAGCAGACAACTATTTGTTTTCTTCCGCAAAAGACAGCCATAGCAATTATATCTACTCTGTCTGTTCGTATCAAGTGAATTCATTCTTAGGTCCATGTTAGTTTGGTTTCAAAATGAGCCATAATAGCAACACAGCACAACGACTGATTAATGAACTGTTGGTAGCTACAGATCTCTCCTGGTCTTCCTTCATCTTTCAGCTGCATTTGACATAGTTGATCATAAGCTTCTTCTAGATCACCCAAGAACACTTTCTGGGATACCATCCACAGAAATAGACTGGCTTACATATTACCTTTCAAAAAATACTAAGAGAGTGGTAGCAGGTGTTAATACATTTACATCTTTCTTCTGAGTTCAGGGGTTCAACCAAGACTGTATCTTGAGACTACATTTCTGCTGTATTGCTGTTAAGTAGATGCATAGAACTTGTAATGCAATGCTACCATGTCTGACTCCAGATCAAAAGTTTCTGTGTTCAGACACATCATAAGAGACAGGCTTGGCATAATGGTTAAGGTTTTTACCTCAGAAATGCAAAGTACATAATTGAATTCTGACCTCTAGTTAATGGTTAGGCTGTAGTAGTCTATAGACTGATAGCTTAGTATTTACCCATACTGCACATCTCGTACTCTGAGTACTGTGTGGTTGCCTTTGATCTCTTGACAGGCTGTTTGCAAGCCATCCTTTCTAGAATTATGGAAAATGCACTCAAACTTAATTTTGCCAAAACCATTGTTTTGGTATTCCATGTCACCTAAAAGCCTTCCACCTCCCCATCATCAATCCTGACATTGTGTACATTGACAGAGAACAACTATATAGAGTTTGTATCAAAGATGCAAAATCTATTTGTGGTTTTGCTGGCATGCTGACATTCCAGGACCAGGTGTCTGTTGTTGGGATATCTTGCTGTCCATATTTGTTGAATGCCATCTGTACTAAGTACCATATGCTTCCTGAGAATTTGCATACAGTGATACAAGTCTTGGTTGCTTTTCATCAGGATTACTGTACTGCCTTACAGTAACCTGGTTAGTTTATAGTTAGACCAAAAGTCCATCACTTGTTTACTTACCAAGGATCTACAACACTTCTATATCACTCCTATTATCTGGTCATTGTGCTGGTTATGCTTTAAAACCATCCTGGTCAGTGTTCCTCTTATTTAAAACAGCCCATTATTCCATGCATTCGTTTTAGAACCTCTACTTGACTGCACTGGAGCAGCTAGTGCTTCCCAGAATAAACCAGAACATTCCTGAAATTTCAGGCCCTTCGGCTATGATATTCACTACCTAGCAGTACAGTTTCAGCAGATGTCTTAAGATGGGACAGTGACAGCACGTCTATGGTGGCCTATTATCATTCGGCCTGTAAATTGTTATTAATCTCAGAATTGGCCCTTTTACTTTGCGTTAGTACTTCTTATTTTATTCTGTTGTACTTGTTTGTATTTGTTCTTATGTGTCTTATTTATAGGTGCATTAGTAAATGATGATTGATTGAATCGCTGGTGTCCAGTCAGACAGTGTCTGACTTTACAGCAGAGGATGGATAGAGGGGAGTGGCTATCATGTTTAGGCAGCAACTTGATATAACAACAGAAGTGGTCAGATCTAGTATCCAAAGAACAGAGGTGATCTGGGTAGGCAGAATTATGGGACAATCATGATACAATGGGAGTACTTATGCCTCTAACTGGGATAACATCCATTCTTTTTTTACAGAATTCTTTAGTGAAAGTGAACAAAATAAACATAAGTGACATATTTTAAATAATGGTAGGTGATTTAAAAGTCGCTTTAGATTACATTTTGGATATGTTGTAGGAAAGAAAAGAATTTCATGTGAGGAAATTCAACAGTATAAAACTGCTAAGGTGGAAGGGGATAGAACTTGAGGAAGAGATACCATGGAAATGAAAGGCAGTGTACACCTTCATTGAACCTGTGAAAACAGACCAGCAGATTGGGCATGACATTTTGGATGCAAGAGATGTTGGATAGGCACATTTAAGGTCATGCTTCATTATGAGTCAATATTCAGCTGGAAAATCATAACAACATATAAAGGCTGGAGATGGGCAAATTATAAATGGAAATATGAAGTTAAACAGAGCCAGCTAAAGTACTTGATAGCTAGGTATGTCTAAAAGAACTATTGTGAAAAATAAGAAGTAGAAATGTCATGGAGGGATAGGGTGAAAGTATCCATAAGGATAGATATAAGTGCAAATGAAGGGAAGGTTAAGAAAAGAAAGGTTGAAAAGATCAGTGGGTTAGACAAGTAGCAAAACATCACAGAAACGACAGCCACTAAGACTGCTGATAATTTAGCTCAGGAGAGAGGAGATCTGTTAGCCTTTAGGAGTCAGTTACAATAACTGTGAATGAACTGAAATGAAATACAGAGGGCTAGTACAGGTGGGTTTTGGTGGGTACAGGAAGATGGCAGGAGAAATGTATCACCTGGTTATTAAAAGAAAGAGGAAAATGATATTGTGCAAGTTAAGAAAAACAATGGAGAAATTACTAGTAGACCTAGGCAGATAAGATAAATAGTTATGGCATTTTATTTAAAAATGTATGCTAGTCATAATGATAGATTAGGAATTTAATGGAGATAATTAGTGGAAGAAGGGTGCTTCCTCACTGATGAGGAAGAATAGTTAACAAATTCCATTATTACCTTAGAGGGTGTCCTGAAAGTTATAAAATGCATTAGAAGGGGAAGGGTGGTCAGGCCTAAAGGATTTCCCATTACATTTTATAAATTGAGTAGGATTGGGTAGCCCAAGCATTTACAGACATATTTAAAGCAATCAAGATGAACACAAATGGTTTATCTGTCTATGTTAGAAGTTTACATAATGATGTTTCCAAAAGTTAAAGGACATGTATAGGATACTAAGACTTATAGACATATTTCCTTAATTAATGAAAATATAAGATGTTTGGTGAAAAGATCAGCATCTTGAAAAATATAATTATTCTTAGGAAGAATAAAGTGGTCTTATTAAAGCTCATAAAACCTGCAATAAAGGTGGCAATTTGCATTTTTTCCTATAGGGGTAGGTAGCATAGAGCCCACATACAGGAACATGTTATTTTAACTTTAACAAGTCCTTTTGGTTGATGGAGTGGACATTCCTTTTTACAGTTTTACAGAGCAGGACTGGGGTTACAACATTTTTTGCTTGGCAGTGAACAATGTATAAAGCACCAAAGTTTGATCTCCTAATGAATGCAGATGTTTCAGAGGATGCTTGTACACAGGAGGGTATAAGGCATGCCCCCTTCTTGCCTGGATTGGCTGTATTAATGATTGAAGAATTCAGTATATGGATTTGAAAGATTCTGATAATCTTTGATTGGATTGCAAAACCAAATAATTCTTTTGCCTTATCAAAAACAAATGTTGCTTGCAGAAATGGTCGATGAGATATTGCAGAAGATTATAACATTATTTAAAAACTTTGAAAATATAGTGTGTTTCACCAGAATTGTACTGGCCAGGCGCTGTGATGTTATGAGATTAAGGAAGATAACCTCTCCATGTACCTAAATATTGGATTGGGCAATTCTTTGAAAGCATTATGACTAGAATCATTATAGATCTTAACAGTTTAATGGATTGCTGGATAAAGATGTAAGTACATTCTCCATCATGACAATATAAGGTAGCAACAGGAATGATAGCACTTGACTCCACACAGTTTGGCTTTGTCAAGGGGGGTCATGTCTGTTAAATCTTGACTTCTTTGAGACAGTTACCAAAGCCATGGACAAGGGGAAGATGGTGTACACCACCTACCCTGACCTGGCCAAAGCCTTCAACACTATTCCCCACTCGGGCATAATAGATAAACTCTCTCAACTAGACATTGATCCATTTGTTAACAGATGGGTAGCAACCTGGCTAACTGATAGAACCCACCTAATCAAAATAGGGGAAGCCACCTCAAGCAGCAAGCAGCATACCTTAGGGATCAGTCTTGGGGCCACTGTCATTTGGGATATACTTCTCTGAGGTGCAGGCCAGAACCAATGGGCTATGGCTGACCAAGTTTGCAGATGACTTTAAGTTGGACATTGTCATTAATTCCCCAAGTGATGTGGACATCCTCTAAGAGGGTCTCGCCCATACAAATGACTGGTGCCAGAAACATGGCCTCAAGCTGAATACCAAAAACTGCATCATCATCCCCTTTGGGTAGAGTGATGTCCCCACATTTTATCACATTAATAATAATGTCCTAAGCACGTAATCAGTCATGAGGGATTTGGGCACCAAGGTTGATAGCAACCTGACATTTGACCAACATGTTGCTTCTGTTGTATGGAAAGCTTTCTATATGTCTCACCTCATAAGTAAGAGTATCTCATCCAGGGACAAGGAGGTCATAACATCCCTGTATTCTTCCCTTATCAGGCCAATTATTGAGTACAACGCCCCCTTTGGCATGTACCTCGCAAACCAAATGCAGCAGCTGAAGAGACCACAGAGGTTCCTCACCAGGAGAATCCAGGGCCTCAAACATCTACCCTATACAGATAGGTTAAAAGCCCTGTCCTTCTTTTTAGTTTCATACAGACTCCCATTAAAAGCCCTGTCCTTTTTTTTAGTTTCATACAGACTCCTCAGAGGTGACCTCTGTCTGGCATACAAAACAATCTCAGTCCCCACCTTGATGGGACTCCTGAATATCCGCAAGTCAGGCTCCACATGAGTAACTCACACTCGCAACCTCAACCTGGTCTGTGACATCAATAGGATTTGTTGGCGGGACAGACTTGTGTCCCAGAGACTCCCCCATCTGTGGAATAGACTCCCTCTCCACATCAAACAGAGTACCTCATTATCCATTTTTAAGCGCAACCTGGATAACTGGATGGGAAACAGAAAATACACTCCTGGGATTCCACCTATGTCCCTGCTGGACAGGGGCTTTGGGTGCTGACTTGTCTAAACATGGGCTAAACTCTTGGCTAGGCTTATAAGGGCTTCAGGACCAATAGCCTAGTAACTTCCTGTGATCCTATGATCCTATGATTAGCCATATACTTTTCAGGTACATTTCTCATGGATCAGACTGTCAAGAATTAGGGTCTGAAAATTTCATTATTTATAAACATGGTCTCACAATTGCTAGGTTGAGATTGTTGGTTCTTTTTAAGTTAGGAGACTGGGGCGTGCCACACTTCCCCACATATGCTACTGTTTTCAGTTTACCTCAATGGATTTCAAGAAGGAAAAGGGTAAAGTAGGTTGTTTATGAGATCCTGAAATGGTATGCAATACAAGGAATGCATGGCTGATAGATTAGAGGGTTAATCTGCTAAAAAGATGGGATATAAACTTGGAGGATGCAAAGTACATGCTTCTTTGGGAATATTTTATGAATGTGGAATAAGGTTGACATGGAACAATCTCATTTTAATGGTGACCCAGCTAGGGATAGGTAAGATTAGCTGCTGATTCGAAAATCTCAGTGTTTCGTTTACTGTAGCCTAAAAGCATTATGAAAGTAGACGAACCTACCACATACAGAGGTACAAATTAAAATAACAAGTAAGTGTAAAAAAGTTGAGAGTTATTAAGAAATGTAGAGGAGGACAGATCTATTTTGATATTACAAAAAAAGAGTGAAGATATTATACAAGAATTGTGTAAGTGAAGGGAAAAAAAGAGGAGAGTTCATTAATTCAAGAGGAGTAGAATAAGACCTAAAAAATTATGAATAAGATAAAAAGTTACTTGATATATTACTCTGGCAGTTAGTGCAGAGGATTAAGGTTATAAGTTGTTAAAAAGCTACTTCCTGTGCTACAAGATTTGATTCCCCTATGCTTTAGTTTTCTTATTCTGTGACCTTGAGCAAGTCACTTGTCCAGGCAGTGCTTTGAGGCAATTGGAGAATTTGGGCAAGGCTCCTTAATGGACTCCTGGACTGTATGCTCATTAACTACATATGAACCTATAATATGGAGTCAGTCTATGAGAGTTTTACATAGCTGGTATCACACTCCCCTTAGGTTGCCTGAGGAATATAGGAGGAATATAGAAATGCAGATTCTAACAGTTGGAGATGTGGGACTAAAGAAGCTACCAGATAACTTCTGTCCTTTCCAAAACCTGACATCTGGTGGACATATACAAGTATAAAGACTATAGTCTGTTTTTTGTGAAACACCCTATATTCACATAAAAACCATGCTTATGAGACATAAAATGAAAACTCACAATGATGTCTTGCTTAGGAATTAAAAGTGAGAGTCGTTCTTTCATTTGTCTGTACACCTAAATGAAAAGTGGAAACCAGTGTTAAAGACTTTCTCTTAAGTTTAAAATCTGTTTTTTTTTTCTAAACTTTTACATGGGATAATTAAGCTACATCTCCTAGAATGAAAGAAAGATGTTATAGAATTCAAATACAAAATAGACTTGATGACATCACTGTAAAATTTAAAATGTTTCATACATAGCATGGGACTGTTCCATTATTTAGATAAACATGTTTTATTGAATGTAAATACCCTGTTTGTGTTGAAAATACAAAAGTATTCATAACAAAAAAAGAGACAGCTCAGCTGATGCTATCAGGTCTGTCTCAACAATACCTCCATTTAGTCAAACCTACTTCAAACCTACATCAATGTTCATCAGCAGGCAACTCAAAAACAAATGCCTGCACTATAAAAGTGTTTAAATATAAATACAAATATACCAAACTGAAAGGTTAAGAGGTAGGCTAGTTTATTTTTTCTATTTTAATCTTACTCTTTCATATATGTCATTATTTGTAAGTTCTTGATAAAGTAACATAAATCAATGAATAAATGCCTAGAAAATACTTCATTCTTACTGATACCCTGTGTGATTTCTGAAAAAGCCACAGAGCAAAAGCAGCAGTAGTAAAGCTGATGTACACATCCAGCAGCATGTCAGTGCTGGGAGTATTGTGGCAGTTTTCTGTAGACATTTATAATAAATATGTAACAAATTCAAGCATCATAGACTGCCACTTGGTTTTCTGTACCAGGGGCTACTATGAAAACAATGTAAAAAAGTGAAGAGTAGATCTGCCTTATCAGGCTGGCTGTCAGTCATAGTATAATTACTGCAATTCTGGTGCAGCAGTAGCATTTTCACCTCACAGCAAGAGGTTCTCCCATTCAATTCTTGGCTGGAGAGCCTTCTGTGTGGAGTCTGCATGCCCTCCCCGCGGTCGAATGGCATTCGAAAGACATATGTGAATGGGCGTGCCTTCGTTGAAGGCTGGCCATGTGGCTGGCACCTCAGCATCATAGAAATTGACTGCCAATCATAAGCAGACCGGAGTTCCTCTGTGGAAACCTCTAACCGGGAAAAGCCGAAAGAAAAACATTAGCCTTGAATGCAATATTTATTCATACTGTGACAATTTTATGGTGCCAGTATAGTGCTGATTACTTCAAACTTCATTTATTTATTTAAAAATTGTTAAACAGGTAAGTGAACTGGACAAAAAGCTCCTTTCAGGTACTACCTAGGCCACATGTGGAAATAGATTACAGTAGTACATAACAATACTACATTACAATAGTGTGGGGTATTCAGAAACAATTAGTACACAGCATTAAGTGAACTACAACAGTAAATGCTGATACACAGCGATGGGCCAATTCAGACACATACATAATGCAGTCATGTTAGTATGGAAAATAGTCTTTCATGCATTCCATGCAAAAGACAGCAGAATGACAAACAAATGAGTGTCAGTATGCTAATGAGGCACCATGTTTGCAGATGATGACAACAGCAAACATGGCATTTCAGTTCAAAATATATAGAGAGATAGTGCAATGAGCTGTGGTTACAACTCATGCAGACGTGGCAGGAGCAGGATCTAGTCTGGCTACAGAGCCTGTGTTAATAACCACTTTGGAAAGCACAGTCTGTGATATTGCACTTTGTTGTCCTTCTCATAGCAGAAGGGTCTGCCAGCAGCTGACATGCCATCACCTCCACAACATAGTTGACCACTACCATGTGGAGAGAGAGATCATATATAAGTTTGTTGACTGGTGCCATCTTTACATGAGATCAAGCAGATTTACAGAATGCCTGCATCAATGGACTTGAAGATTTGTATAAAGGGACCTTTACACATTCAAGTGGGGACACATTACCAGTTTTACAGTTCTAAGCCTTGCAAATCCCTCACCAGTTCCTAGATGTGATGCTGATGCATGTGGAGGAGGAGACATAGTTCACACAGACAACAAAGAAGAGAACTACTACCTCATGGACATTTTATGACTCTGGCTCATTTTCCTGAGGTCCTGGGTGCCACATTGACTACACCCAGGTTGCCATCAAAGCTCCACCTGGAATTCAGAGAATCATCTGGATGGATTTATACTCCATCAATTGCTAGGTGGTATGCAACTCATTGCTTAGCAGTCATATTTACACAATGCTTACACCTGGTAAGCAGAGCTGTGCAATGATTAGCGTTGCTTATTTTTCATTTTACAGACTATCTGCTGTATGGCATTGATTCATCATTCATTACATATTATAAATTTGTTTACTGTCTTTGACATCCCCCAATGTGCTTTCATTACATTTATTCATGTGTGACTATACTGTATGGGGCACTTGTGTTTATATGGGGATTTCACAACTTTATTAAACTGACACCTCACATCTAAACCTAATGCAGTACTCTGGTTAACAAATATATATTATTTAGTAGGTAATACTAAAAAATTGTTTATGTACTGCTTTCACATGTAAAATCTGAATTGGTTACAGTGGGGATCAAACCCAAAAAGGCCCCTCCCAATACATACACTCTAACCACTACACTGTTGCAATACTGCTTATGTAGGATGTCTCTTGCTATTTAACTTCTTGTGCTGTTTAAGCTAGACTAAGCATAGCTAAGCAACGGGCACACCCGCGCGGTTATACTTAAACTTTATCGCATTTATAAAAACAATTGTTTGTTGTGTTATTTTATCTATACCCTTCAAAATATCCCTGCTAATGCTAAACCTGTAATTTTATCAGCTTTCTGCTTTTTGGGACATTTGTCCTTTTGACCACTTTTGCTTTTCTGATGGGTTGGCGGTATTATGAACATTCCCACTCGTTTTTAATTGCCAAAAGGCAATTCTGGACTGCAGGGGCATGTGTTTTGTGAGAGCTCTGCTCTCAGACACACTCCCTGCACTCGTACCCAGCTCCATGTTCATTTAACCGCACAGACAGCATGCTTGAATATGCAAGGCATGCTGCTGTGCTGTGCTGTACAGGAACAGTCCCTGCCATGCAGGAATAACTTATTCCTGCACGGCTGCTTGATGAATCCCAGGGAAAGTCTCTGACTGACTAGTTGCAAATTTTTTTAATCCAATAAGAAATTAATTTATAGAGTTCATTTAGGTGGGTGCTGTTAGTTTTGTTGCTTTGTGTGGCTGTGTGTGTGTGTGTGTGTGTGTGTGTGTGTGTGTGTGTGTGTGTGTGTGTGTGTGTGTGTGTGTGTGTACACATGCCTGCATGTGTTTGTGTGAGTGGATGCATGTATGTGCATATGTATTTCTTCAGCAGTTTGTGAAGGTATTTTTACATTAGAGTGAATGGGGTATGCAATATATATCTTCTTTTATTTTTTTCTTAATTTTATTTTTTTAATTTATTCTCTGCACAGGTTTGGGTATTTTGCATGTTAGCAAGCAACATAACTATGGCAGTTTTAGAAAATTTGTAGTAGCTGTGATAACTCATTAATTGTAGAGGTAGACTAGTGTTGAGGCACAAAAATATATATAACATGCTGCTGATGTGCTAGGCGTATAGAATAAAATAGAAAAAAATACCTACACAATACATTAGATTGTTATCATTTGTGAACCACTGTTATATGTGTTTGTATATATCTACTTCAATTGATTGAATACCATTTATATTAACATGCATAATGTCAAAACAAGTTGATCAGCATTATGCATGTTGACACACTAGTGCACTCTGCTGACACTTAAATTGTGGTATTTTTATCAGACACAGCCATGGTCTGAATCTTGGGCGTGGTAGTAAGTTGTATGCATAATCATACCTCTCAACTATACACATCCTTTCAGAATGTTCAGATAATTGTCTCATATTTTCTGCCTGTTCCTCTGTCCCCGTAGCAAATCAGTGGGATGATCTCAGATTTGCAGTCAGCAAATAATGACATACATTTGATTTTCAGACCTCAAAACCTTCAGAAAATGTATATGATAATAAATCCTGTCACTCTATCAGCCCTCCAAGTTAATGAGAGCAATATTCAAAATATGTCCCTAGTTGTACCCCCATGTTGTCAAGCTTTGACCAGAGTGTGTGCGTTAAGAGATTAAGAGGTATGTGCATAATATTAACTCGGAATATGGGAATATGTATAGAAACAGTCAAGTAGTGTTAACAAACATTCCCTCCACAGGTATACCAGGTAAGATATGTAGAATTTAGCTATAAGACAGTTGAAGTATACACTGTTTGCAAACATACCACTGGCCAAACCAAGGCCATAGGGTATTGTAATAATACCTTAATGATTAGAGCAATGATTATTAAAGTTGTGAGAACTTCAAGGATATAAAAGTTAAGTGACATCTCCCCCCCACACCATATTTGCAACAATAATCTAAATACACAAATCAATGGGTATGTTTACACCAAACCTACTCTTGGGACATATGTCCTATTGTTCAATAAATATTGAAATGTGTTTCTATTAACGTTCCATATTGGAATACTATCATTGGTGGCCTGTTGCTATCATTGTAACCTGCATGCTGTTGTAATGGCCACTGTGGTTCCATATATGCATGTGTTCTGTTTGTTATGCAACTGTTCCAAATCTGGTGTTTTGGGTTAATGGGAATATCTATGCATGCTGTTATAACTAATCCTGGATTGTGTTGACTATTACTAACCCACATATGTTTTAAAACTGCAACACCATAGCACGTTTGAGAAGGCCGGTCCCAGTGGACCCACCTTTCCCACCTCATCTGGCCATGGCACCGGGCTCCAGCATGTCTGGGACCCACCCTGGGATCTCTTCATCTGCTGGTCCTGCACCATCTTCCGGTGGAACCACCTCAGGGGATGGGGCTCACCCCCTCTGGGAGCGGGCGCAGACTGGAAACTGTCACCTGTAGTCAGGTCCGGGGATTGGTGCATAGTGAGCTCCAAAGGGAGTTTTGAGATCTGCTATGCCAGCTTGAGGGCCGAATGGCACATTTAGAGGGTCAGCCTGCCACTCCTACCCAGCCCCCAGCACAGCCACCTTTGGGGCCATGAAGGTGCAGTGGTGACTGCCCATGGGTGGGTACCTCAGTCCCACTGTTTCCATTTGGGTGCTCATGGGCTTCCAATTTCCAAACACCCTCCCCTCCACATGTGTCATATATCACCCCTGTATGCTGTCTTGGTCTGTCTTGTCTGTCTTCCTACCTAACCTACCTCCCGAAATATACCTACTATCCTTCCCCCAACATCCCACTCTCACCTTAAAAAAAGGGCAATCTGTTCCCCCCCAAAAAATTTTGCCCCATACATAGCTGTCCATTTCACACGTGTCCACTGGACACATGTAATCTGATCTAATTGGCTTCACAAAATATTATTGTTGTCCTTACCCCTCTCTCAGGGGTTTGAGTGTCTAAATCTATCTCCAAATTCAGTATATATGCACCGCTGTTGCTGTAGAAGAAATGGACAGCTATGGACTTTCCCTATAACAGTCCTGCACACCCCTAGCTACTTTCCCTATTGTCTTTCCCTCTGCATGCCCCCTTTTCCACCACTTTCCTATCACCCTTTTTTTCTTTTCTTTTAAAGAAATTAGCATGGGGGTAAGCAGGAGTTAGCACTTTTAAGCAGTAGTAAGTGGGTTTAAGCCTGTTTGTGAGGTGGCAAGCAATGGCTACACAGATTAAGCACTTTTATGGATAACTGTCTGTAAGCATATAAAACTGGAAGTTAGCATTGCTTACCATCTCGCAAACCCCCGCAAACCCACTTACAACTACTTAAAAGTGCCTTAATCACGTTTTATCAAACAGCCCTTGTTCTGTCCAGCAACAAAATAATCAGCCCTTGCATGTCTCAAACCCAGGACCCTGCACACCATAGCCACAGTGATTTACCACTAAACCATTTGAACTATACACAAATGTGATGTTTTCTCAAACATATCATGCAGCATGGTAATTCAACAGTAGGGAAAATGTATTTATATATGTAGATGTATGCATGTATGTGTATATATATATATATATATATATATATATATATATGTATATATATATATATACATACATATAGATGTATATATGTAGACATACATGTATATATATGGGTCCCCTTCACATGGTTGACTTAAAAAGTCGACTTTCATATGGCTGGACCCATATGATCGACATTTGACAAGCCGACCATGGGAAACCGCTATCTCCATACAGTGTGGAAAGGGAAAATTTCCCTCTTCCACACTGTAGTGCGATCTCAGAGTTGGTATATTAAAGTTACGGGGGTGTGGGGGTCGGAGTGCCCCAGGGGAGTGCAGGGGTGCAGAGCCCCCCTGCTAACAGTTTAAGGTAAGTGTTTTTTGTGTTATATGTGTTAATTTTACATGGTCAGCTTTCCAAAAGTCGATCATATGGTGTCAGCCATATGAAAGTCGACTTTCTGAAAAGTCGACCATGTAAAGTAGACCCATATATATATATATATATATATATATATATATATATATATATATATATATATATATATAATGTGTATTACATTTGCACATTGGATCCACACTCTAATCCTCTCACTGCAAAATATTTGACCGAAGGCACTGTTAATGGGGGTGAAGAGGATCTCTTGTAATTATCGCCATTTTCCCTTCCTCCACAGCTGAACAGCTCTGCCTTGCAAAACAAAAACCAGCACGTGCAAGGCTTCAACCCAGGACCCTGCACAACATACCCACAGCAAGTTAACAGTAAGCCATCTCACCTGTACGATGTCAGGATGATATCTGCAACATATCATGCAGAACAGTCAGTCTACCATACAGAATGTGCAATGTGGAAGCACTAAACATTCCAATGATACATATACACACACAATTATATACAAACATATATATATATATATATATATATATATATATATATATATATATATATATATGTGTGTGTGTGTGTGTGTGTGTGTGTGTGTAGATATATATATGTATATATACACATATAAATATAATACTACTTAAAGATATGTATAAGAAGAGTATATATAGAGGGTGCACAGCATATCAAACAACCATTATTACTACATTTGCCACCTTTTAAAATGTCCAGTGTTTGATTCTTTCCTACAAATGAGAATTATTGCATGAAACATATACCCACACACAATGCAAAGGACATGACACCACACACAAGTTTGCATACATAGAAATGTTTATTGTTGTACTATTTTAGTTGTTTATGCTATTTCTTATAGCAGTTAGGTGTCTGGAATACATAATAACTGATTAATGCAACTCTCAAAGAAAACATTTGATACAGAAATCTGAAAAACATAACATACTTTGCTGTCCAGACTAAGGCCTTCAAGTAGTACAAAAACACTTACCTTGAAATAAGAACCAATCAACACTTAATTACAGATGTAGTTGAGCAGCCTCCAATTATACTCTGTACTCAACCCCTAGGGAGAAAAGTATTAGTTGTCACAATGTAAATCTTTCTGTTACATAACAATGTTTAACTTAAAACGTCACTATCACACTGACAGAACTGTATGTAAGACAGTAAGCTGTAGCCCACCACTATTCCCATGGTAAAATGTATGAAAATGTACAGCCATATATCTTAATGTTTCTTACTACTGATATCCCTCACATGTTGTAACAACCTAGGTTAAAAACATGTAATACCCCTCCCCCATAAAATGTCTTACAAGGGCATATAACAGTGTTTTCCATACACTGCCCTCCAGACTGTACAAGGTCACACACGTTTTCTCCAGCTATTGCCCTCATATATATGGACCCTACCCCACAATTTGTGTGGGAGTCCACAACATCACTGGAATGATAGCAGGAATGCAAGCACTAAATAATGATAGGCCATTAAATAACAACCTCTTACTGCATGACATCTGGACAAAGCCTGGTATATATGTGGAGGACAGAGGCTGGAACACTGGGCCATATTTGCAATATTGCTGTTATACACTGTGAAAGTTGCTGGTGTTACAGGATTGGTTGCAACATACCCTTACTCAGGAATATGAAATCAGAAACACAAATGGATGTTGCCATGTACCAATAGCAATCCATGGAGAGAATGACACTGGTAAGTCAGAGACAGGACCTGTGTGGTGAACAGACAAAACATAACAGCCAATCCTTTGGCCATCATGTGGATAGGCTCACAGTTGAGAGCTATGCAGACAGACTGCATTCCATGCAAAACTAGCATGTACACACAAACCCTGTAAAACCAGCAGTATTCAATGCATATAACAGCAATACTCACACTATTCATAGGTCTTGAACCTTATACAAACATGTAGTTGGCCTGTGTCCACAAGTCCTGTTGTAAGAGGTGTTGCTACCTGCTGTCTGTAACACTGCTGCCCACACACAGGAAGGATGTCTTCCATACAGGAAAGTTAAAGGGACAATGCCCACATGATGTAGTCATTTATAGTAGTGGGTTGCTATAACATTGGCTATTGAAAGTACTACACAGCTGGCTGCATGCAATTAGCAAGTGAAGAACACCAATTGGTGCAGAGGCTATCACCTGATCATGAGCATTACCTACAAAAGCCATGCTGCAACCTATTTAAACCAGCTCGATCCCTGTACTGGAGAAAGAGAGAGAGAGAGAGAGAGAGAGAGAGAGAAAGAGAAAAACAGTAACACTAAAAAATAATACTACAAACAATAAATAAAAAAAAACAACCAAGGAAGATAGCCGAGCGGTACACTGAAGAGAGCACAACAATAAAACAGGCATGTGAAACATGTATGCATGAAACTGAATGTAGTACTTGGTTTGTAATAATGGGATAGATGATGTTGAAAGATTTGTATATGCCATCAAGACTTGTTGCTGTAATGATGTCCTGCTAAACAACTGCTATGGACATAGTAACTGGCTCTGTGGGCAGTGGGCCATACCTGTCAACTGTGTGGATCTGCACAGAATGACAAGATGTAAGCCATCATAGTGTTTGTTCTGTTCCTCCAAACATGTATATTAGTCTGTCAAATAGTTGAAGGTGGAAGTAATGAAGTCAGCGATAGACACATGAGTTTCAGACCCCACCACCTTCAGAACAGTCATGGTAATGTGAAATGTATCATGCACAAACTTCATAGGTTTGTAATAGGCTTATCTACGATCTGTCCCTATATATCCCCCCCTAATGTTAGGCTTTGTCCACATGTGATGCTCGGTTTTGTAGCGAGGCAGAACAATGCAGCAGTGGCGGAAGGAGGTTCAGAGTATGGACCTGATGACTGAATGCACTCCAAATATATATATATATATATATATATATATATATATATATATATATATATATATATATGTATGTCTACATATATGCATTATATATAGGGTCTATATTAGAACATTGAAAGTTTAATGGTTTAAATCACTAAAGGTCGACCTTTAATGATCGAACCATTAAAATTTTGAATGTTCAGAAAAAATAAATTAAAACAAAAAAAGAAAATCTAATGGGTGTAGGCAGGGGGGGCAAGGGCCTCTGCACCCCACACCCCCTGCTACTTAAATATACCAACTCTGAGACTGCACTACATTGAAGTAAATAGAAATCTCCCCTTACAGAGATTTCCGTTTCCCCCTTCGACGTTCTGCACTTTGGCTATTCTCGTGTCGACAATGTTGGATTCGACATTGTCGGCTTTCGAGATTATAATAGGTAACTATATATATATATATATATATATATATATATATATATATATATATATATATACACACACAGCACACACACAACACACACACACACACACACACACACACACACATATATATATATATATATATATATATATATATATATATATATATATATACATGCATTTTCCCTACTGTTGAATGACTGTGCTGCATGATATGTTTGAGAACACATCACGCATATCTGCAGCTTAGATGGCTTACTAGTAAATTGATGTTACTATGGTGTGCAGGGTCCTGAGTTACACACTTGCAAGGGATGATAATTTACTTGGTGGCCAGAACAAGGGCTGTTGGATACAGAATGATTAAGGCACCTGTAAGCAGGTGTAAGCGGGTACAAAATGGACAGTTATGTATGGTGTGAAATTTGTTTTGGGAACAGATTACTCTTTTTTTGTGAAGGCCAGAGTGTGATGTTAGGGAAGGATAGTAGGTATATTTGGGGAGGAAGGTTGGTTCAGAAGACAGACAAGACAGACAAGACAGCATACAGGGGTGGTATATGACACATATGGTGGGTAAACACCTTGGACGGGGAGGGGTGTTTGGAAATTGGAAGCCCATGAGTCCCCAAATGGAAACAGTGGGACTGAGATCCCCCACCCATGTGCAGTCACCACTGCACCTTCACGGCCCTGAAGGTGGCTCTGCTGGGGGCTGAGCAGGAGGGGCAGCTGAACCTCTAACTGTGTCACAAGGGCCTCAAAGTGGTGTAGCAGATCCCCCAATTCTCTACAGAGCTCTCTATGCACCAGACACTGGACCTGACTTCAGGTTACAGGATCCTGTCTGTGCGCACTCCCAGGAGGGGACAAGCACCATCCCCTGAGGTGCTTCTACCTGAAGGTAGTGCAGGACCAGCAGATGAGGAGGTCCCAGTTTGAGTCCCAGACCTGCTGCGACCTGATTCCATGGCCAGATGATGTGGGAGAGGTGGTTCTGCTGGGAACAGCCTTCCCAAACATGCTACTGTGTTGCAGTTTTAGAACATATATGGGTAGTAATAGTCAACACAATCCAGGATTAGTTATAACAGCATGCATATATATTCCCATTAACCCAAAACACCAGATTTGGAACAGTTGCATAGCAAACAGAACACATGTATATATGAAACCACAGCGGCCATTACAATGGTATGCATGTTACATTGTTAGCAACAGGCCACCAATGATAGTGTTTGAACATGGAACATGAATAGAAACACATTTCAATATTTGTTGCACAATAGGATATATGTCCAGCAGTAGGTTTGGTGTAAACATACCCATTGATGTGTGTGTTCAGATTATTTTTACAGATATGCTGGGGGGGGGGGGATGTCAATTAACAACTATTATATCCTTGCAGTATGAGGTCCTCAGACCTTTTTTCCTGTTTATGTCTTCCAGGTACCATGTCAAGAAAGCATCTCCCTGCTTTCCCTCCACAGGAGAATGACATACTTATCAACTTTATCGTGCATCACCACAGAACCCTCTTTGGGCATATGGCCCATGATCTGCAGGAGAGGACTGCCCTGTGGAACGAGCTCATCCACAGGGTAAACAATGTCGGCCTGCATAACTGCAGTTATGAGCAGGTGCGACATCGTTGCACTGACCTCATCCACCATGCCCATCAGCGTGTTGCTGCAGTTAGGAGGGACCAGCTCACCACAGGTGGGGGTCATGCCATCCAGCCCCCACTGACACATGCTGAAGGAGCTCCTCACCAGCCTTGGGCACCTGCCCACCAGCCAAGTCAAGAACCTGAAAATAGCATTGTGGAGGTGGGTACCAGCCACACAATGGACAAGGAGTAGGCAGCTAAGGCCCCAGGGCAGATTAGTAGACCACTGTTGCTTATCCATCTTCATCTGTAAAGTATCTTCATGCATATGTCAGATAACATAGTCTGTCGCTGCAGTGTGGTAGTGAACAGATGTGCATAATCTGTAGTATTGTGCGTTTGTACTGTTGATGTACTGACATGCTGCTCCCACCCTGTACCAATGCCACAGGTGTGGCTACTGACATCATATCTCTCACACAACTATGTAGGTCCCTCTGATATACCTCTAGGGCAGCAGCCTGTAGCTGGTGAGTAATGGAGGTCTTTTGTTCAGGTTTGCCAATACACCGGCCATGTTATAGCCATGGTATTTGCCATGCACACATTTAACACACCTACCCATAATGCATGCTGTACATGTTCACTTATTGTTGCTGTTAACTGCACTGCATCACAGTGGTCACCATGGTAGCATATCTGAAGGGTATGTAAGAGTCCTGCAGTATAACTAACAAGGAGGAATGTTCTGCACTGAGGTAACATACTGAGTGTTTGTTACTCTGAATTACCTTAGGGAAGGTCTGAGACAAGAGCCATTAACAGTCCTTGCAGGATATTGTTTCACATAATGAGTGAGCAACCATCAAACTGTCAGTGCAAGATGTGTGGACAGAGATGAACATAATGGTGGGACAAATGGCCTACAGTAGGGACATGTCTGAAACATTACCCTTATACAGTGGCTACAACAGTGTATATACCACTATTACAATGGCAACTGTTACAGATCTACACAACGACATATCACAATACCACATTCCACATCTTTTACAACCTGTAATGTGATACTAACATGAGCAATGAATGTGTAATATGGAATCCTATGTTAGGACAAAAATATGGGGAGTACATACCTTAACAAACACTGGAAGCATATGTGTGCACACACTCCAAATAACATATTGTGGAAGCAGCTTTTGAGGTACTGCAGCATTCACTCTTCTTGAGTGCGCACCTTCCATCAAGTACAGGTCCTCAATGTCACACCAAGTATTGGTCTACTGTCCAAGAAGTATGTCCATGACATTTGCCCACTCACCTGCAACAGAGGCAGCCATGGCTTGCACACATCTTAGAAACCATGGCATGGATCCCATATTCAAAAGGTAGCACTCAGTAGTGGGAGTCATAGCCTTACCTCACCATTGCTTATACCATGGCAAACAGTGCAGACAGTCATGTATGTGACAATGAAGTATGGGACACCATTAATGTAGAAAATAAACAGATGCCCATCCAAGACAGATGACAACACAGGTTGCAAACTGGTCATGGAGGCTGCCCAGAAACATGCAGCAACACTGAGGGACTTGCAGGAATGTCTAGCAAGTACTGCCTGTACATTACCTGTGTCGACAATCACCTGAAATCTGCATAAGTGTGGCCTATGGGTTAGGGTAATCAGATGGAAGAGTTGTTCCACAGGAAACATCATCCAGGGCTCTCTACAGGTAGCATATGCATGACAACAAGTCTCCCAAAGGCATGTGTTGCAGTGTATAATGGTGTACCGAAACCAAGGCTGAAACCTACAGACAGTATTAATAAAGATACATGTGCTGCACAAGCAACACCTCACTCCACCTCAGGCTTACCATCCCCATCTGTACCTTGCAGGTGCCAGTGTACACCTTTAGGTTTGCTGTTCATTAGCAGGAACTAGACCGGTGGACATGGTGTTCTGAATTTGGGACACTGCAAAATGACACTAATGTGTAGCCCATGGTTGTCAAGCATCTGCAAAAAGGCTGAGGATGGGGAGGGGTGTCATCCTGAAACACAACAGTGAACTAAAGCATACATCCAAAGCTCACTAAGAATGGCTGTATCTGAACACAGTCAAGGTCATGCATTGTGCCAGGCATAACCCTGACTCCACAGCAATAGTGAAGGCACTGTGTGACCTCCAAGGGCTGTGCACATGAGCTGACCTTGCAATCGGGCAGAGTTGGGGGACATTTGTAGGGTGGATTGACCAAATAATGGCAAGTGAAGATGGGCCATCCTAGTATACCCCTTCCAGGAATAGTGACTGCTGTAGTTCACTTAACAGGTGCTGCAACAAACTATCATGTTAAGGGTGTGCACACTTATGCAACCCACATATTGTATGCATTTCAATCAACATATGCACATCTAACACATTTGTTTGATACTGCATCTGATCGCACAGGTCATATGTCATATATCAGGTGTGTATAATGTTAACATATGCAGTATTGTGGCCCCATGGCATATCAAGGAAGAGGGTGGTATGTCAATAAGGGTGTGCACACTTCTCATAGCCACAGTAAGCTTTGAAGGTTGTCAGTGTAATTGGATTTCATTGCTCATACATCACTGCTGATGATGAGATCTGCAAATCAGATGTCAGGCTTTCACTATTGACATCTGTCCTCATATTAACCCAGGTATGTGTCAGACAAACACATAGGGGCTATGAGCAACAGAGCAAACATAACTGCCACACATATACACATTCAGCAATGGTGAGTACACTTGTGAGGTATGGTGCACAGTACATGCCAGGGTGCTGAACAGGTGCACAGCAATACTGTGTACATGGGTGCAGTTTGTTCCAGGGGAAGGGGCATCACCTACTAACACAACTCATGCATCACAGAGATGTATAAAGTTGGTAACAGGGATTTAGTATAGCTGCAGTGCATGCTGTTGAGTGCCTTATGTCATGCATGTTGGCAGTTGGGTAATGAGAGGTCTGTGTAATATCTTTGTGGCACCTCACCTGTAAGTGTGTGTGTGTGTGTGTGTGTGTGTGTGTGTGTGTGTGTGTGTGTGTGTGTGTGTGTGTGTGTGTGTGTGTGTGTGTGTGTGTGTGTGCATTTATGTAAAGGTAAGCAATGATGTACAGGTCTTAAAGTACGTTTTCTGTTTCCCCTCACAGGTGGCGAGGTGGGTCAGGGTCCATCCTGCAGGAAAACTGATGTTAGTGTCCATACAGACACTTACAATGATGATAGGTATGATGAGGCACAGGCAGGGTTGTCAGGGGCTGAAACTGTGCCATCGGTTGACATCCCACTGTTATCCACCCCATCCCCACACACAGTCACATTGCCTATACATACCCCATCACCAGTGGGCATAGATGAGGGACAGTTGGCGGGTGGTGGCATGGGATAGGAAATTGTGGTGACTATGGCAAGTATCTATACACAGCAGACATAGCCAGATGACCGGCGAGGTACCACACAGGCAGATGTACAGGGTTGCTTGTAGGAGGGCTGCTGTTCATCATGCCCTTGGCAGAAGTACCACAGCAGGTGTCACCAGATGCATATTTTGGGCCATCATGGAAGCACAGGCATGTATGGAACATTATACCAGACAGAGTCTGAGGCTCCAGAGGGCTACTCATGCTGCTGTTATTGACAAAATCCGTGATCTTGCAGGTGCCCACCGTTATTTTGTAGAGATCCTGGATACACAGTTGGGTGAGATGGTGGGAATCCTTGACTGTGCAATGTCTGTGTTAGAGCATATGGTGGGAGTAGGGGGACAACCACATGGATGTAGGTCAGCAAAACCAACAGGTGGAGATCTACATGGACGTGCAACAAGTCAAAGCCCCTCCCATAGTGGCAGTACCAGCACTGTAGGGGGTGCTGTCCACACCACAACACAGCAGGCCATGTGCACGTGGCCCTGGCTGGTCCCAACAGGGACCCGGTTTCAGCAGACATTTGTCATCATCATGGGAGAGTACCATATCTGGCCTTGTAACCAGTAGTGCCCGTGGAACCCATGGCAGGTACAGTTCTCATTTCCATAGATGGAGACAGTGAACTGCACACCATGCCATATATGGTCTGCAGCTATCCAACAAACCCCTGTATAGGGCAGCCACATGGCCGAACTGTATGCATACACACACACACACACACACACACACACACACACACACACACACACACACACACACATCACCAACACAGCTAGGGCACCTACATATCTACACACACCACATCTGTACAGCCCAATTAATAACGAAACCCCCTAACACACACATATGATGTCAACCAAATGGCTCAGTCTAGGTCTCTGGCAAAGCCACAACACACCCTGTGCATATGATGATACTTGTGCCACATCCCTGTCATCCATACGGTGAATGTACTAAGGTGTAGCAATGCAATGTTGTGTAACATGTTTTCAGCAGAAAAGTTTAATGCTTACATGTCAGGATGTGTAGCTGTCCAGCCATGAGCAGGAAAGTTAAATGCTTACATGTCAGGATGTGTAGCTGTCCAGCTATGATGCATTATAACTGTTATTAACACAGACATATAGAGGTCTCCATAATGTATTCAGTTTGTGTTGTAGGTGTCTTTGTGTCAGCAGGATGTTGGTCTACTGTTGTTTCCTACAAGGGGTATGGCACTGTGGTGACGCATTGACTGTGTCATATTCTGGGTACAGCTGAACACAAGTAACAGGTCTGTACTGCATGTCCCACATGGCTGATAGCTCTGAAGGGTGTATACAGGTGAGTGCATGGTGGCTGATGTCAGCAGCCCTTCTACAGTGGACAATGGTAAGTGTACTGGGTGGCACACACCACATGTTTGTGTATAACACACACACACGGAGGCTTTGGCATTGATGCATACACAGAAAATACTGTACACATGGGTGTACTTAATTTTGCAGTAAACCCATTTTAGCCTAAGTAATTCCACCAAGATAAAATAGGTAAACATCACATCAGTAAATAATCAGTCTGCTACTTTAATATCATTGACGATGGTACTGGCAGGGTATATGACCCTTCCCCAATGTAGTGCAATCTCAGAGTTGGTAAACATAGGTGTGCTGGTGTGGGTGGCACAGTCCTCCACTTTGGAGGGTGTGGGGTAGTGTAGAGCCACACATTGTGTGAGTGACAACTACTTAACCTGTTAACAAAAACTGTACAGTATTACAGCAGACTAAGCAGGGGGATACACACAGCAATACCGCAAGTGAGGGTGGCTGTGTCCACAACATCGACAACCAACTATATATACTAACTCCAGTATTGCTGCACAGCTATAGAGTGGGGAAGAGGGCATTTACACATCTACTACTAGTTTTGATGGAATGAATTTCCATGACATGATTCCTTTGAAATGTTAGCATTTGCCAGTCAGTTCCTGGACAGATGACCTCCTGGGATATGTATTTTCTACAAACTGAAGTAGATCCCTTCACATACACACACACTTACTTGGCAAAACTGAGAATAGAACTCCTACCTAGGTACTTATTGCTTCTAATGTGTTTGGCCTTAATTGCATACACCACACACATTTTAGGATGAGGTGTGTCCCGAGTTTCTTAAGTGAGGAACATCAGCAGGCCTTGTACAGTATGGTAATTGGGGATGTACTGGGTGTTAATGAACAATACATAAGATGACATACTGTCATATACACATTGACAAACACATAGTCTTTGACACATCTGAGAGACCTGGGTTTATCAGTGCTAACTACATTGTCAGTGAGTCCATTCTGTTACAGATAATTTGCACAAAGCACATGCATCATTGGGCTGGATAGTGTACTCAGTTACCTGCATGGTGGATGGTGACAGTGGTCCTCATACAGTGGATCTTGGGACATGTACCTGGGGTACCATGGTGTAAAGACAGTATACCCAGCACTCACACCCCACATTGGATATTTTACTCACTGAAATCCATGATAATACTCTGACATACCCACAGCCACACATCGACCAGGACTGCAATACAAACCCTTGTATATCTCATCAGTGCTACTACAGGGATATGCATTTATTTCACATGCCACATGGATTGTAGGATGATGGTTTGTCATGGCTCTCCTAATGCCAGCAACATCACTATCCCTTATACTGTATGGCCAGGTGTATTGTATTTGGGGAATGTGGCCTCAAAATGCTGCATCCTACAAATATACACACATGCACACATACACACACTTGCCAGGACTCAGAGGGTAACCCATGCCTATCTACCCATTTGTACAACAGTGTTGTGCTGGTACTGCAAGCTCCAGGTAGCCCATAGGGTGAAGAGTGTAACAAGGTGCATTTAATGTCCATTACAGCAGCAGCCATTTCTAACTATGGCAATGGGGGGGTAGTGCTGTGGAAGGTCCTCAGGGTATTATCAACTGCAAGTTTACAAACACACAGACACTGTTATTCTCAGCAATGCACGCTGACACATTTGTCAGTACTGGGGTCCATAGGTGCAGGTGTTCCTATGTGTGTACCAGGATATAGTCCATGGAGAGATGAGAAGAATAGGGGATGTGGGTACAGTGGTATCATGCCACCTGACATTTGTCAGCAGGCCATCTATCAACTGATGCCATGTGAGTGATCCTCAGGGTGACAGTTAAATGCAACATCCAATCATTTGGTTATGTCTTGCAGAGGGCCAGTGAGGTGCTCCAATCGACATGTATGCAACGTATATTACATAACATGGCCAGTGTCTGGGTTGGCGACCTGTACCTAAGCATGTTCTGTTGACTGTGGTAGCCTAGTTGAGGTTTCCATGGCATGTGGTACATACAGGGTGGGGTTTCTTAGCTGTGACATTCATAACACAGCTGGGCAGACATGTCAGTGTCAGTCAAGCATAGATTGCCTGTAAGCAGCCAAGATGGATACCTGACATCGGCACATCTGTACAGAGGACAGACAGAAATCAGCTAGCCAACAGGTTATGCATTTGGATTAATGTTTTGACAGATAGACATCTGACACTGATTGGTATGCCATTACTACATGACAGCAGCTCTCAATGACATGTCCTATACACATAGTAGTCTACAGTTAATATCCACATATCAGATCAATATCCAGTAACAAGTATTTAATAACACACACAGCTCACACACCAAGGACACGATAGCCAGTATTCAGAGTCCAGTTTTGCATGCAGGGCTGTATGGTTTCAGTACTACAACCTGCAATCTACTCTTAATTCAGAAAGCAGTGTTAACAGTAGTAATGTAATGATACAATACCTGCAAGTGTGACTGCATATAACATGGGATACTACCCATGTATGAAACACATAAAAAAGGAAAAGAGTGTTGTACTAGCCATATATGCTCAGGTTTCCCAGACAATATACTCACATCCCTTGCTACTGTAATGACAGCACATAGAAGCATGTTATGTACATGGAATTGAATACACTTATTAAATATGTCATTACCATGCTATTTCATCAGACTGGAATGTGATCACTGGTTACCAGGGCTGATCCATGCATAGGAGGTGTAAGCATTGCTTAAATATAAATGCTAAGCAGATTTGTGCACTGGTAAGCGAAGCCTACACGGTGCAAGCACTTATTCATTTAAGCATACGTTAGCAGCACTTACCGTCATTAAAACCCATTTAAAGCTGCTCAAAACTGCCTTAACCTCTCTGTATCCAACAGTCCTTGTTCTGCCTAGCAACAAAATAAGCAGCCCCTGCAGGTCTTGAACCCAGGACCCTATACACTATAGTAGTCACCACAGTTAACCACTAAGCCATCAGAGCTGTGATGATGTTTGTTGTTTTTTTCCAATGTATCTGTCAGTACACATACTGAATAGTAGTGGAAAACTGTTTTCACTTCTACATTTGTGAAGTACTTGTTAGTGAAATTAGTGTTGAAGCAGTATGTTGTTATATCTAAATATACACATATCAGATAAATATGGTGTGATACATCCAGGAATATATAAATATATATATATATATATATATATATATATATATATATATATATATATATATATATATATATATGTAGCTATATGTATACATGTACATACACATATATATATACAAATTTATACATATCTGTATATTGATTTATACATATATATATATATACATATATATATATATATATATATATATATATATATATATATAAATATATATATATATATATATATATATATATATATATATATATATATATATATATATACATGTGTGTATATATATATATATATATATATATATATATATATATATATATATATATATATATATATAGGTTTACTATTGAAATCTCGAAAGTTAAAAAAAGGTACTTAACAATGAACTAATTCACCAAAAGTACACATAACCTAACCTTCCTAATGTCGAAAATCAGCTGTTAATGCCAAAAAAGTCAGACACGATATTTTCAGCACTTAACAGCAATGCCACCCTTGCCATTACTCCTTAGCTAGCATACCTAACATCCAGATTATGCAGGGAGGCAAGCCCCCCTGCAACCCCCTGTGGGGGGCTGCCCCCCCACACCCCCAAACAATATATTCCAACTCCGAGAACGTACTACAGTGAGGAAAGGGATGTATTTCCCTAGCTGCACAGTACCGTAATCCCTGTACATCCCTTTGAACGTTATATTTGTGAATGCACAGTCCATTCGCAAATATAATGCTTGCTCATTTAAATTGCAGACATATGAAGTATTTGAACATCTGTAGTTCGAATACTTCATAGCCGTGCAATAGTACGGTGGCATTACAATGGTAAACATGCTTCTATAAACTATCCCTTATACTGTATGGCCAGGTGTATTGTATTTGGAGAATGTGGCCTCAAAATGCCGTATCCTACAAAATTACAAACATGCACACATACACACACTTGCCAGGACTCAGAGGGTAACCCATGCCTATCTACCCATTTGTTCAACAGTGTTGTGCTGGTACTGCAAGCTCCAGGTAGCCCATAGGGTGAAGAGTGTAACAAGGTGCATTTAATGTCCATTACAGCAGCAGCCATTTCTAACTATGGCAATGGGGGGTGTAGTGCTGTGGAAGGTCCTCAGGGTATTATCAACTGCAAGTTTACAAACACACAGACACTGTTATTCTCAGCAATGCACGCTGACACATTTGTCAGTACTGGGGTCCATAGGTGCAGGTTTTCCTAGGTGTGTACCAGGATATAGTCCATGGAGAGATGACAAGAATAGGGGATGTGGGTACAGTGGTATCATGCCACCTGACATTTGTCAGCAGGCCATCTATCAACTGATGCCATGTGAGTGATCCTCAGGGTGACAGTTAAATGCAACATCTAATAATTTGGTTATGTCTTGTAGAGGGCCAGTGAGGTGCTCCAATTGACATGTATGCAACATATATTACATACCATGGCCAGTGTCTGGGTTGGAGACCTGTACCCAAGCATGCTCTGTTGACTGTGGTAGTCTAGCTGAGGTTTTCATGGCATGTGGTGCATACAGGGTGGGGTTTCCTAGCTGTGGCATTCATAACACAGCTGGGCAGACATGCCAGTGTCAGTCAAGCATAGATTGCCTGTAAGCAGCCAAGATGGATACCTGACATTGACACATCTGTACAGAGGACAGACAGAAATCAGCTAACCAACAGGTTATGCATTCGGATTAATGTTTTGACAGATAGACATTTGACACTGATAGGTATGCCATTACTACATGACAGCAGCTCTCAATGACATGTCCTATACACATAGTAGTCTGCAGTTAATATCCACATATCAGATCAATATCCATTAGCAAGTATTTAATAACACACAGCTCACACACCAAGAACACAATAGCCAGTATTCAGAGTCCAGCTTTGCATGCAGGGGTGTATGGTTTCAGTACTACAACCTGCAATCTACTCTTACTTGAGAAAGCAGTGTTAACAGTAGTAATGTAATGATACAATACCTGCAAGTGTGACTGCATATAACATGGGATACTACCCATGTATGAAACACATACAAAAGGAAACGAGTGTTGTACTAGCCAGATATACTCAGGTGTCCCAAACAATATACTCACACCCCTTGCTACTGTAATGACAGAACATAGAAGCATGTTATGTACATGGAATTGAATACACTTATTAAAGATGTCATTACCATGCTATTTCATCAGACTGGAATGTGATCACTTGTTACCAGGGTTGAGCCATGCATAGGAGGTGTAAGCATTGTTTAAATATAAGTAGATATTTGTAGATATATGTATACATGTACATACATATATATATATATTTATATACATATTTATACATATCTGTATATTGATTTATACATGTATATATATATATATATATATATATATATATATATATATATATATAATAATATATAGACACTCACCATTACTCTGAACTATTGATCCCAAGTATTTAAACTCATCCACCTTCACCACCTCTACTCCATGAATCCTCACCATTCCTCTATCCGCCCTCTCATTCACACGCATATATTCTGTCTTAGTCCTGCTGACCTTCATTTCTCTTCTCTCTAGAGCATATCTCCATCTCTCCAGGGTTGTCTCCACCTGTTTTCTACTATCACTACAGATCACAATGTCATCTGCAAACATCATAGTCCACGGGGACACCTGTCTGATCTCATCTGTCAACCTGTCCATCACCATTGCAAATAAGAAAGGGCCCAGAGCTGATCCTTTATGTAATCCTACCTCCACCTTAAACGCATCCATCATTCCCACCGCAGACCACACAGTGGTCACACTACCCTCTCCCGACTTCCTCATACAATACCACAACTCCTCTCTAGGCACCCTGCCATATGCTTTCTCTAAGTCTACAAAAACACAATGCAACTCCTTCTGACCTTCTCTGTACTTCTCCATCAACACTCTCAGAGCAAACATCGCATCTGTAGTGCTCTTTCCCGGCATGACTGAGGATGAACAAGCCAGTGCATTTCTTTGTGCTGGTCCCAAGCCTGGATAAATGGGGAGAGTTGTGTCAGGAAGGGCATCCGTCGTAAAACTTTGCCAAATACTTCATGCGGACACCAGTAAAAAAAAAAAAAAAAATATATATATATATATATATATATATATATATATATATATATATACACACACACACATATATATGTGTGTGTATATATATATATATATATATATATATATATATATATATATATATATATATAGATATAGATATATATATATATATATATATATATATATATATATATATATATATATATATATATATATATATATATATATATATAAATACATACATACATACATACTAACTTTACCCCCCTCTCACCCCCTAAAGGGCCCATCTTTATACCGGAAGAATGCAAAGTTCCTGTAATCACGGCTGCACAGGTAAAAACTTCACTCTCCAAAGCCAAGAACACAGCATCCATAGGACCTGACAACATCCCAGGCTGCCTTCTACATGAATTACAGAATGAACTGGCACCCCACCTAAGTACCATGTTTAATCATAGCTTCACCTCAGGCTTTGTGCCCATTGAATGGCGCACCACGACAGTTATCCCAGTCCACAAAGGGGGGGGGCCACAACAGACCCCGGGAACTACCGCCCATTAGCCTGATGAGCCTCATCAAGGCCATGGAACGTATCATCATGGAACTCATAAATAAAGACATTGGAGATCTCCAAATCCTGGACCCCACACAGTTTGGGTTTGTAAAAGGCAGATCATGTCTTCAAAACCTGACAGACTTCTTTGAAGTAGTCGCCAAAGCCATAGATGAGGGTAAGGTTGTTCACACAGCCTATCTAGATCTCACCAAGGCATTCAACATCATCCCCCACTCTGGAATTATAGATAAACTCACTAAACTAGGTATAAATCCCTATGTCACAAGATGGGTTGCCAACTGGCTTACTGAAAGAACCCACACTGTGAAAGTAGCAGACTCCAAATCAGACTTCAGACCAGTGACAAGTGGAGTACTGGAGGGTTCAGTCCTGGGTCCTCTCCTGTTTGGTATCTACTTCTCTGACATACAGGCTAACATAGAAGGTCTTTGGATAACTAAATTTGCAGATGACTGCAAACTAGGAGCCATAATTGAAACTCCTAATGATGTGGACAGCCTAGAAAAGGGCCTCACTGAGACAGATGCCTAGTGTCAAAGACATGGTCTCAAGCTCAATGCCAAAAAGTGCATTGTCATTCCCTTTGGTAAAGATTCTGTACCCATGAACTACCACATAGGCGGTAGTCTACTTAACACCGAAGAGTGATAAGAGACCTTTGGACACAGGTGGACAGTAGTCTCTCCTTTGATAATCACATCGCCAAAGTGGTCAGGAAATCCTTCTACATGGCACACCTCATCACAAAAGGTTTCTCATCCAGAAAAAAAGAGGTCATTGTTCCCCTCTACTCATCACTCATTAGACCCATTATAGAGTACAATGCCCCTTTTGGTATGTACCTTACAAGACATCTACAACAACTGGAAAGGCCGCAAAAATACCTCACAAAGAGGATTACTGGCCTCAAACAGATGCCTTACGCAGACCGTCTCAAAAAACTCCAGCTTTACTCCGTCGCATATCGCCTACTCAGAGGCAATCTCTGCCTAACATACAAAGCTATGTCAAACCCAGAGCTGTTGGACATGCTCCACTTAAAGACATCCCAATCCCTCCGAGCTACACGCTCTAGGGACCTAAACCTTGTCACCACAATAAACAGAACATGCTGGAGGGATAGATTCCTGTCCCAGAGACTTCCCATACTCTGGAACAGACTACCTATCTATGTCAAACAGAGCTCCTCATTAGCACTCTTCAAGAAAAATCTTGATGATTGGATGGCTAATAGGAAATTCAGCCCGGGGATCACTTCTGTGGTTCTGCTTGACAGGGGCATAGGAAAATAATTTTCTTGGGTGGCGAAAGCCAGGGTACATTTTGGCTAGGCCTGTATAGGCCCTAGGGCCAATAGCCTAGTACCTACATATGAACCTATGAACCTATATGTATGTATATATAAAACTTATGCCCATAACATGTAGTGGAGTCATACCTCAGCACCAGTAGTCACAACCTCTTAGTGCAAGGGGATGTCATATAAGTATTGCAGGTACAAATGTGGAATGTTGCTACAGTAACAGGGGCTGTGTTAATAGACATGTTGCAAGGGAAGTCACTTCTGATACTGATATGTATGCCATCAGTTACTGACAGACATCATAAGATCATCATAGTGAAGTACCACAAAATCACAGTAATGATCCTTTGGAATACAGCAGAGATATGACCAATAAACATGGACAGTCTGACATAATCTGGTCAGTGCAGAGGTATACACAGAACTTCTTAGTGCAAGACATGTGGACCAAGCCTGACAAAGTGGATTTTTACAGCCATGTAAATGGGGATATCACAAAAATACTGGAATAGATAAGCTCACACAGTTAATGCATTCACACACTCCTGTCTGCCTAACACATATTAACTAGAGGAGCAGAGGTTCCCAAGCCCACATACTTCACACTGGTTAGTGACATACATCTTTACAGCATCCCACTGCTTTGTCAGAAATGCACAACAGTTATGGTGGCCAGGCAACAGTACATCTGACAAATATCTGGACATAACATCACACTAGGTAAATACACTGAGCTGCTAGGCATGTCACAAAGCACTGTGCAAACTACAGGCAGACTGCCACAACACTGACCCAAGTTTTCTATGGGGGAATACACATGTACTTGCAAATATAGCAGGCACTAGAGGCATGTAACAGCATGGAATAACAGACACCAGTGTGAAAGCGCATACCCACAACCAATCTGAACACAGTCATAGTCACATTATGGTAAGCTTAAGTAATATTACAGTATATGGGCTGTGTAAACAAAACCACACTCATGAGCCACTCACACAGTAACCCTACATATATTGGACCAGTACACAGTGCAGTCTGATGCCTGATTGTGGTATGGGACATGTGTCAGTATGGCCCTACAAACATGTACGCTGATGGGGTACCATAAACTGGAGCAGCATGCAACATCAGATAGAAGAGGACCAAGAACAATGACATCTACCACAGTTTGCACACAGGCCAAGTAACATATTCAAAATACACTCTCTGTCAACAATCACCATAAGTACACAGACCTCACTACTGTGCACACTACAACAGAATATCCAGGTTTTGTCCTCAAATATAAGGCCTACTATACATAACATGTCTAGCAGTCTGATATCTCACGGACTTGTTATCAGGTATGATGTCAGTAAATAATGATGTACTGTACATATGCACCGCTTACTGCATGACATATGAACAAAGGGTGACAGACTTGGGAGACGGAGGCACAAACACAGGGCCACAATTGGCATATTGCTGTGATAAACTGAGACATTTCCTGGTGTAACAGGGTTTGTTGTGACATATCACTTCAGAGGGATATGAAGTCAGTAACTCACATGGATGTCACCATGTACTGACTGCAATCATCAGAGTATGTTATTGCATATCTAAAGATAGGAAATGTGTGAGTAACGCAACACATGTAAGACTCCAAACTCTGGACAGTCTGCATATAGCCCTACAAGTGAGAGTTTCCTCAACCACATAACACTGTCATGCCAGACTTTAAATCATGTAGAACAGCCATATCCTCACAAACCCTGTTAAACCAACATTACTTCAAAAGTAGAACAGCAATACTTACATTCTGTCCCCATGTCTGGAACATCCCCCTCCTGTTTGTTGGCCTGTCTCCACAGTGTATTTTGTAAGAAGTATTTCCAACTACCCTCTGTAATGCTGTTCATCAAACACCCACATAAAGTCCTGCTCACAGTGAAGGAAAAGGGTCAACACCCACATGAAGTGCTTAGTTATAGGAGAGGTTTTCCATACAATAGGCTATAGGAATGATACCACAGCTGTTGCACGTGCAATTAGCAAGTGGGGGACTGCAATTCATGCACAGGCCATCAGCTGATCATGAGCATTCCTTACAAAACTCAAGCTATTGCCTATGCAAAACAGATGTACTTTCTCACATCCATCAGAGAGACAGAGAGGGAGAGAGAGAGACAAAGTAAGAAAGCAAGGGTGTAAGAGAGTAAGAGCCAAGCGTATTTGTGTATGATTCGTGGGTGGAGACTGGTATCTGGGTATTATAACAGTTGCCTATATTGTTTACTAATCCATACTGTCACATACTAATTGCATATAGCTATACACATTTATGGCTGAGGATTGTCTACAACAACCTCTACAGTGTTTGAAAACTGTTGGCCTTGTAATGTGGACAATGGGACATATAGGTCCTCAATATAATGGTGTAGCAAAACCCACACTGCAATGGATCCTGTCAGTACACAATCACTCCAGTACCCACACAGGATACTGATGACACACACACAAACACACACTCAACAGTACTGAGTTTCAAACCCCTACCTCACTATGTATTGCTATTACAGTGTTATGCAGTTATTGCACTCAACATGGAGCTTACTTGGTGTAGAGCTGTCCAAATGTATCTTTGAAGGTGAGTGACACCAGCAACAGTGCTAAAGGAGGGATAAGGGAAGTGTAGTACATGTGAATGTCCACAAACGCAGGTGTCAACAGAGACACACACACATACTCTGTCAGGGAAACACACACATTATCACAGTTGGCAAGATCAGGATTAAAACTCCTGCCTAACTAGTTTGCTACAGTATAGTATTACTCAGTTATCACAAGCACCATAGAGCTTATGTGACTGATACATGGCCAAAGGGTTATTTCAAGGTGAATTACATCAGCAGGCATGCTAAAGTAGGGCAATGGGAGGTGTAGTGATTGTGAATGGCTTCAAAATCATTAATCTACACACACACACACACACACACACACACACACACACACACACACACACACACACACACACACACACACACTTGCAAGTACTGAGATGCATAGGTTCATTGCTTCACAGGTGTGTAGTAGGTGAATGGGCCTGATGGCCATACAAGGCTAGGCAAAGGGAATACCTTGGTATCAGGCCACATGACAATGGTCTCCAGTGTGGCTCAGGAGTGTAGTCCCTGGAGTGGTCCCCACAAGTGGGTATTGTATTCACAATCCACTCATCTGGGTTACTACTGTGGGTGGCAAGTGATGTGCACTGCTTCCCATGTATGTGATCTATATTCCATAACATGGGCAGTGTCTGGGTTGTGCATGTGTCCCACTGCACTTGAAGTCTCGAGCATTTTGTGTGTACAGATTGTTATCTTCTGATGTAGCATTCATGACCACATTTGGGGAGACCTGGCTATGGAACTGAGGTCATGCTTGCACCTACATTGGCAGCATGTTACAGCTATTCAGTGGAGTTGGTGGAATCTGTCCATACAAGGCATGTGTATAAGGCATGGCATTCCCTTTGTGGGTTACATTTGCAGACTACAATTGTTGCAGGCATCCAGTGGGGAACATAGCAAAATGACCACTGTAAGCATTTATTTGTCTACTGTAGGGATGGAACAGGGTGCCATGTCCTTTTACTTGCTGGATAACACACAGTCAGCAGATGTTACATATCACAGTACTTTTTGATATCAGTGGCACTTATGTGGTCAACAGGCATGTAGTCCACTGCAGTCACACCGTGGTTACAATCTGTGAGGCAATATGCAGGGAACTACCAATATAGTGGTTGTTGCCTAGCCAAGTGTGTTTGTGTAAGAGACATGGGTGGAGGGTGTTCTCTAAGTAAAACAAGGGTTGCCTATATTGTTCACCGATCCATAATGTGACATGTAAGGCTATGGATCTACACCAGCCTCTCTGGTGTTTGACATCTGTTGTCCTTGTACGGTGGTCATTGTGACATATAGTAGGTCCTCAATATAATAATTCAGCAATCACAGCAACCTCCACACAGGATACTGATCTCTCTCGCACACACACACACACACACACACACACACACACACACACACACACACACACACACACACACACACACACACTTACCAGTACTGAGATTCAAACCCCTACCTAGCTATGTATGTCTACTACAGTATACCACATTTATCGCATGCACTTAGGAGCTTATAGGATGGATGTTGTCCCAAGGTACTTTTAAGGTGAAGAACATCACCAGCCCTTGTAAATACTGGCATTGGGTGATGTAGTGGGTGAGAGATCCCAAAAATAATTTTACCCTAATCACACATTTACATTTTCCAGGGGTGAGGTTCAAACCTCTATTTAACAATCTTTACATACCATTATGGTTACACATTTATCTCATGTACTACTGACCTGACATAGTTTAGTGTTGGTAACAGGTACTTGTAAGATGAAGGATATCTGCAGAACTGCTAAAGTCAGGCTCTGAGATGTGTACTGGCTGTAAATGGGGCCAAAATCTTTGAGGTACACACACAAACACTTGCCACAGATGAGATTCAAACCCATACCTGTCTAGGTCACTGCTACTACATTGTTCCACATTTATGGCACGCACCCCAGAGCTTATAGGGCTGGCTTTTATCCACAGGGGCATTTCAAGGTGACTGACATCAGCAAGCTTGCTGGAGTAGGGCACTGGGAGGTGTAGTGAATGAGAATGGCCTCACAATCACTAATCTCTACACACACACACACACACACACACACACACACACACACACACACACACACACACACACACACACACAGAGTTTCACAGTTGCCATGTCTGGAATTAGAACTCCTACCTAACTAGTATGTTACATTATAGCATTATGCAGTTATCACATGCACCATGGGGATTATGGGGTTGATAATTGGCCAGAGGGTTATTTCAAGGTGACTGACAATCAGCATGAGAGCTAACAAGGGCTATGGGAAATGTAGTGTGTGTGAATGGGCCATGAACCATTCCTCTAGAAACACACACATAACAGTCACACACAACTTTACATTTGACAGGACTGAGTATACAAATGCTAGTTGAATACTGATTTGTACTATCATTTTACACAGTTATCACAAGCACCACAGACACTATAGGGCTGAGGGCTACCAAAAACAAATGTATACAGTGATTGACATCGGCACATCATGTGATATTGGCCAATTGGATGTGTGGTGGGTGGGACAGGCCTCATGATGGCAATCTCTTTGTCACTGTCTTCCTCTCTCTTCCCCACATCTCTGTGTGTATGTTTGACCTATTATAGTGTGTTGGCCTTGGATATGTCTGAGTATTCCTATCCAATGTGTGGGCAAAGCATGAATGGTGTGCAATGTAGTGTGTGTGCACAGACATCTGCGACTGAAAGATATGTATAGTCCACTGTTGTCAGACATGGGCTTCATTTCTCTAAGTGTTGGAGTATGAGCAGTATAACCTTCTGCATTTTATTGTCAGACATGGGCTTTATTTCTCTAAGTGTAGGAGCATGCCCAGTATGATTTTCTGTACTGAGTGTTTGAATCCATTCCAGCTAGGTTGTACTCCAGTGCAGGATTTTGTGTTCTACACCTACAGCTAGCAACCTGTTTCTGCAGGATATCTGTAGATAGGTTCACAATATAGAGTCATAATGGGCGAAAGATAGTGGGATACAGTAACTATTGCTGTCTGTGCTGTTTGTGTTACTTGGTTGGTGTCAGCAGAGATATTCAAACATGTACTGTGTTATACTGTGATGTATTATGTCATCAACTACTGACAGATATACTGATTTGCTCACAGTCATTTCCTGGGAAATACAAGATGACTGAAGCCGTGTCCAGTATTATGATCCACAGCCTAAATATTCTTGCACACTCATGCCATTATGGAGGGGTAGCTGCAGACACTTGCTGATGGATCTGTGTAAATGGTCCAGCACCTTGGTACTGTGGTGGCTGAGGATCCCCTGCTTGTACATCTATAGACATAACAGAATGGCCATATCCTGCTATGGCCATACCTCTCAGCTGTACAGATTCACCCAGGTTATCCAGATGCAGGGCCCATATATCTGGTCATTTCCCCTTCACATTGTGGTTTATGAACGGGTTTGTACCCACCCATTACTGGGTTTGCAGGCAGAGGTAGTATGGGCACACATCAGAGTTTCAGACTTCACACACTCCATGGCGTCCATGCTTCTACACCCCCCACTCTGTTAATCTATCCTCTTCCTAACATTATGAGAGTGATATCAGTGAAGTATCCCTATAGTTATCCCTTCATCCCAGCGTTATTTAGGGGTTGGTCCGCAGTCCATGCAGTAGGACATGGTGGGCATGCTACTGGGATTGGTCGACATGGCCTTGCATTTATGTCATGTTGTTAGCTGGGACCCCATGAGATAACATACATTGGCAGTACGGGTGAAGCACAGGCCTTTGACAGAGAACTGTAGGGCATTTGGTAGTGATACAGGCCATCTGTAGCAGGCCAGTGCATTCTGTCACTCCTACAGTCCCAGGCTGTGAGCCACTGGATTTCCCTGGGGTGACAGGGTAAGTGTGCAAGGTATTAATGGCAATAATTCCTGTCCATATTAATCCATTGGGCTGGATGCTGGCAAGGTGCTGCTTACAGCTAGGGACACACCTGCATAGGACACCTCTTCAGCATGCTGCATTCTGTGGTTATTCCCATACAGAAGTGGGTGTCATACTGTACTCATTCTCAACAGCAGGGATATGACCTGTGATAAACCTGTGGATGATGGTGGGATGAGCTGAGTGCATGTGTCATATGGAAGCTTCTTGCAGCTGACTCACAGATATACCTGGGACATTCCCCTTATGCTGCCTTGTGTGGGGACATAGGCAGTCCCTCATTACTTCATAACTGTGCCTTTTGTGGTCTGCCAGGGATTGGCCAGAATATATCAGTGTTCCACACTACACAGATAACTAATGTGCTGCTAACCTGTATGTACAATTCCAAAGGTGTGTCCATTTGACAGAAACATTATACACTCTCTGTCTAGGGTACTTCTATCTGTGTACTGTGTCTGTGTTTGGGCCCATATTCATGGCATGTCCATCTTTCAGGTGGTGATAGATATTGACATCTGAACAATGAGTATGTTTAACTGCTGAATTGGGTCTTGCTGGGATGCATTGTGGTTGGCACTGCAGTTGTCAGAACATGGCCCTGTCATCGACAGTACTGGCCATAGGCTACCGAGACACAACCCTCCATGCCTGCATGCTGACCACTTCCACACAATGTATAACACACAACAACCTAACACACAGAGCCCTGCATATTGTACACATGCAACAATCTATCCTGTAAATTGGGCCAGCTCAGGTAATCTGTGCTCTACTGTTACTGCATTTCTACATAGGATTGTTGTGGGGGGGCACACCTGACAACTGTAAACATTTGCTATGACTGTACTGGTACTTTAGGTACTCTGTTGGGTTCCATTTCATTTTGTATTCTGACCTATCATGCAGACTAGAGGCATATCAGTAGAGTATAGATCTTAGGTTTTATTGACCTACATTTCAGTTTCAGACTTCTTACCCTGCAGAACTAGCATACAACTGGCTGACTTGTTGTAGTCTGTCTATGTAGGTCTGGAGGGGGTTGATATCCATTGCCATTAATTGGAGGCCTTAGCACAGCCTTTCTTTATGGTCATCTACACCTGTTCTGCTGGTTGAGGCTGTTGTTGGGTATGTGAACCTCACTGACATGCATGTGTGTGTCCTATGGACACAAATTTGGGCCACCACATGTACTGCAGTGGAATTTGTCACCTTGTCTAGTACTGCCTACTTTGTTGATGCCAGTATTTGTTATGGATTTCATGCTGCCCATATAGGTGTCCACTATCTGGTGCCATCCCATTCAGCCACCCAATTCCCTTGCATGCTCACATCCATACCATAGCTACAACTAGCAGAACATACTACTCCATTCAGCAATTGATAGAAAGAGTGACTTACTTGCGGCTGTGCCAGTATTGAGGATGGTGCTGGAGGGCTGACTATGTCAGATGCACATAGTACACTCCCTATACGTGGTAAAGTACAGGTAGTGTCATGTTTGGCATCCCTTTTACTGTATGTGCGAGTCAGAGAGAGGTGTCATTCCCTGGGTTCCTGCCGTGTCAGTGTATACGCGTTGCCTCTTTGCCAAAGCCTGGGCATACTGGGCACCTCCTTCTGCCTACATGGGCAGGCTCAGGTTGTTCTTCCTCTGAGTCACTCTGTGCCTGTGCTGGCCTTGGCAATGGTGGGGGGCTGTGTGGCCCTGCCCCATGCTGTTCCTGCTGCAGATGTTTCTGCAAAATCATATTGTGTAGCATGGCACATACAAGGAAAATTTGTGTACATGTAGCTGGAGAATACTGCAAAGCTCCACCGGGTATGTCCAGGCACCAGAGCCATGACTTTGTGCTTCCCAAACACATGCTCTATTATGATTCTCATTTATGTGTGTGCCTTATTATGGAGTTCTTGTTTGGGTGTGTGTGCATTTCTGATCAGCCACGGCTCCAGTGTGTAACCAGCATCCCCCACTAGGTGCCCATATGGGATGTCCCCACTGGCAAATCTCTGGTACAGCTGTGTCATATGTCAGATGTGGGAGTCGTGATAGCTTCCAGGGTTGCAAGCTCACACATTCATTATAATGCCCTGGGCATCACACACAACCTGGCAGTTGATGGAGGGGAAGCCCTTGCTGTTTATGTAGATCTTACCCCGCTTGCCGTGAGGTGCTTTGATGTGTATGTGCATGCAGCCTATAGCACCCACTACCTCAGGGTATTCTGCTATTTGGTGGAAGAGACGCATATTGCTGGTCAACACCTCACTGTGTTGAGGAAATATATGTGCTCGCTGGCATGTGCTGACATGGCATCCAGGAACTGGTAGAGTACTCTGGATGCTGATGCCTGTGAGATCCCCATGATATCCCCAGTTGGCCTTTGGAAGGTACCTGTGGCTAGTATTCTTAAGCCTACAAATACCTTGGTATCCACTGAGATGGGTTCCCCCTCTATTGGTTCTGTGTGTGGGACGTGGCCGGCACAGCTCAACAATGTGCAGTAGAATGCCCCTGTCCACCCTATAGTGCTCCACTATCTTAGCTCATGTAGCCCCTGGTAGGTTACCCTGGGTTTGTACTCTCTTCTCCTTCTCCTCACTGTGGGTTGGTCATCAGCATTCATATCCTCACCACCCTCAGCCTCTTCCACATATTGATGTATGAGAGTGACAGCAGCCCCTATCATTTTGTTAGTTTTGTCAGGTAAAATTTCCCCATCTGTGTACACCAGTGGTGTAGAGTTTGTGGGAAAAAAACAGAGTGAAAGGTGTTTGCATAGTTTATAATAGTGTGTTGGGCTGGGCTGCTGCCTGTGTAGTTGGCTGATTCTGATACATTTTGCTTGCCAGCTATGCTAGTTCCCTTGTTTACCTTCCTACTGCTGTTTTCCCTTCCCATTGCCTTCCCATTTAAGCCCTGAGGTGCCCCGCCCATACCCAGTGCTCAGATGTGAACAGAGCTGCTGTTTCCTGTTTTTTGTTTGTTTGTTTTTTTGTTTAAAACCTGGTGCACGGCACGCACACCCATTTAGGCAATGTAAACACTGCTAGGTGGCGTCAGACATACCCCCCTTCCTTAGCTGTGCTTAGCTAAGGGCAAACACGGGCCACAGAGCTCCAATAAACCTACGGCATGCATGACACTTCCCTTATGAGGTCATCTACCTCTTAGGCTTATACCATGGTGTTGCTGCACCTACACAGTTTGGTGCAAGCTAACAGTGAGGGGAAATCTGTGATTCAGTATCAGTCCCCTCATTTGCATAAAAAAAACTGACTGCTAATGCATGATTACAAAACTGACACTTAGCCTTCCCCCTTAGCAACCACTGTTCCATGGTATTGTTGTGTTATGTGTGCCATTGACTATTATGGCAGAATGCTGATTTTGGTTTAAAAGCTTATTTCCAACTTTTTTTCTTATTTGCTGGCTGATCCCGTTTGCGCACCGCTGCCCTACGCTTAAACGGCTGAAATCAGCCAAAAAGAATAAAAGTTATTTTTTATAATTTTGCAAGTATTTACCATGTCAAGGGCCATATATTTGGCCATTGGCATGCCTACTACATTGGTTACATGCTTTCTTTGGTGCTGTCATGCCTCCGTTTTTGTAATTTGCAGAAATGTATTCAGTTAGTAGCCAAATACATTTCTGCAGGTTACACTATTCCTGCACAGATGCCTGCCTGCTTCCTGGATCTCTAATTCACCTCATTTGCATGGTTTTCACCTGCAAATGGGGTAATTAGCATACAGGAGCTGTGTCCGTGCAGGAGTAGTGCAGGAGCACTCGTGCACATCCAAGGAGCTCATTCCGGGATCGCTTGTTGGCCATATTGCATGCAGCAGCTCTTGCACTATTCCTGCACACTGTGCAGAGCTTGCTGAATCCTGAGGTTCATTACTAGCAGAATGGATCCAGTTCTAGCTAACTAATCCAACTAAAGTAAACTAGTTAAAAAATAACTAATCTAAAAAATTAACAAGTTCTAACATACTCCACACTATAATACCAAATGTATTAGAAATGAGTGACACTGCAAAAGAAAAATACATCAGATCTATAATATAAGAGCACCCACAAGACATCCTATTCATGAAAATATATGCAAACTACCTAAAGGTCTATTCAACAGGAACTAGCCTTAGTATTAGTGTTAGTATTAGTATTATTATTACTAGTACTAGTAGCAGTAGTACTACTATTAGAATTAGTATTAGTATTAGTATTAGTATTATTATTACTAGTACTAGTAGCAGTAGTACTACTATTAATATTAGTATTAGTATTAGTATTAGTATTAGTATTAGTATTAGTATTAGTAGTAGTATCAGTATTAGTATTAGTATGCTTTTCTCCTTCCTCTCTGATTCTTTTATTCTAGCTGCCTCATTGCCTTTATCTATTGCCAGGCCTACCTGCTCCTCCTTCATCATCTGGACTTCTCCTATTGAGCTGGGGGCGAGTGGATCTTATGGGTGTCCCGAGGTTGGTGCCAGCGATTGCTTCTGCCATTAATGGGAGGTTATTATTCTAACCTACCCATCTTTCTCTGTCCCCATACCTTCATTTATTGACAATGTCTGGGGGAAACTCTTCTCATGCCTCCCCTGAGGGAGCATCTTCAACAAACACCCTCCCCTCTGGTTGGGTTGGTAGACTCACCCTCCCTGCCAGCACCTAGACACCTGAATGACTCACTAATCATTCCCAGGTCAACTTGGCCATAGTTAAGACTTTTATGTCATAATGTTTGTATTGCTGTCATATTTAGGAATGTAGATAAAACTAGTTTTAATTTGGTCACAGTATTACATCTGGCTGGATAACTACTTGTAAACTGGCAGGTTTTCAGATACATAAAAGGAAAAAAGGATTATTAATTGGTTGGAATCACAAATGCCTGCCCACCACACTAAGCTCTCATGCATGACAAGCACCAATGACCATGCAGTTTGTAGTTCAGGAAACAGCAGTACATATCACAGCTGCCTATAAAACAAGGTTTCACAGTAGAATATGTTAATAGCCATATAATTAGCTATGCTTTATACTAATGAAGCAAAAAAATTATGGCAGAGTGATTCAAAAACTTATAAAACAAGCACAAACATATTGTTCTTGCTTTAGCTCTGAATTCTAAGACATGCTGGACCATGTCTGACATGCCATAGGCCACATGAAATTAAAATACTACAGTGCAACAGGGTGGAGAGGGACACTATAATGGAAACTGTTGGCATCTGCCAGCCCCATCTGAGCCCACATAGAAATCAGAGAGAACCCAGCCCAGTGGGTACTGACGTATGTTTAGCTCTTAGTATTTTAGCTACAGAAACTTTTTAGTGATGGCCCAGAAATTGTAGTTATTAGCCGTTTGGGCAATTTTTCCATCTCTCTCAACTTTCTGATTTAAAAGCTAACATTTGCACTTGTTTCTTTCCTGTAACTAGTCTAGTTCAGATACAGATTCTTAGTTTTAGCATTTGAATTTGCTTATTCATGCTCAGCACTTGTTCAGAACCTGTTGAAAGCACTAAATAAGCTACAACTTATTACATCACTCAACCTTCCTCATTACCTGGAGGAAAACAGTTTTTGTACTTACTTTCCTCACTTGCTTAGAGAAAAACAGCTCTTGTACTCACTTTTTTCACTTGTCTAGAAGAAAATAGTTTTTTATTCAGGCATGTCCAAGGGTCAGCTCCCAGTGTTCTCTCCTGTCTATCTGATGAATCTGGGCATCTTGGGGCAATGTAGCAATTGCCTCATACACAGACAACCCTCTCCTCCTACCATCCAACACTACAACCTGTGAGAGATGCACTTATCTAGCCAAACTGGAGGTAAAGCTCTCTCCAACCAAGACTGAATTTGACAGTCAAGAGGAGAAAGTAAACACTTGCACCACACACTGCACTCATCACATAGTCCCACTAAACCTACACCACCAAAATCCACACATAGAAACACAAAAACATTCACGGAGGCTCTCAACAATAATATGCTCAAGCAACAGAGACCTCCAAAGCAGAAACGCAAGCAACCTCCACCCCCCAACACAACCCAAATGACACATAACCCACAGACTCAGCGTGCTACTCAACCACAGCCCATAAGACAAAACAACATACCCAACACACTAGTCATAGGTGACTCTATAGTCAGTCACACTGATGTCTCACTCACCAGGCTAAACAAGCAGAAGGTTACTGTCAGCTGCCTGTCAGGTGCCAGGATCCGCCACATAACCCATGCACTAAGGTTACTCCACAACAAGTACAAATATGACTCTGTCATTGTCCATGTTGGTGTGAAAGATCTGAGATGTACCTCCATGGACTACATGAAAAGATACATGGGAGAGCTCTCCGATCCTGTAGCCCAGGCAGGTATGACCCTAGCCTTGAGTAGCATCCTGTCATCACCCAGAATGATACCACAGTACAAGGACAAAATGATTGACTTCAACAATTGGCTAAACTTCTGGTGTCATTCTTAGGGGATCCAGTATCTCTCTGCCTGGGACGACATGGTCGACAGACCACAATGCTTTGCCAGAGATGGCCTGCACCTGTCTCCCCTGGAATACCAGATACCGGCTAAGGCTCTTGCTGCCCCTATAGTGCCTTTTTTAGGCAAGGTTCAAATGATGAATTCACCACTGTAACAAGAACAGGCAAGCAAAAACTGAGGGTAATACTACTCAATGCTAGAAGTCTAAATCTCAAAATGCACTCCCTCGAGGCACTCCTTAAAATGGAGAACATCGATATTTGTGCATTGACTGAGACCCGGTTTAAGGCTCCAGAGAGCACCCCTGCATTACCAGGCTATAACTAATACAATACTTTTCAGCCATCTAACCTGGACTGGAACACCAAAGGCAGAGGTGTGTCCATATTCACTAAGGATATCCACACATCCAGGCTAGTTGCTCAGCATAATGCATCTGAGGTTATCCAAGTGCAACTAACTCTGGGCAAAACTGCAATCCAAATTGTAGCTTGCTACAGATCCCCCACCATGCCTCAGGATTCCCACTCCTCTTTTCTTGATATAGTGGAAAATATTAGGGTTCAACCAAGCACCGTAAAAATGGGCGATTTCAACTACCCCACCATTAACTGGGCAAACTACTCATGTATCAACTTCTTCACTCAACACTTTCTGGAATTCATAAATTCCAATGGCCTGGATCAACTTATCCACACCCCCACCAGGGGCAACAATATCCTAGACCTAGTCATTACCAAAATGAGTGACCGGTGTTCCACACCTGAAGTCAGATCCGACCATAAGCTAATCACCCTAGATATCCACATTCCACCCCACCCCCATTAAGGAAACCATGGTAAAAAAATTCTCCAAAGCCAACTTCATGCTTCTTAAGACAACAGAAGTGGTGAACTTCATGACACCCATGCAGATGGACAATACAGTTACGACTGCTGAATCCTACACAGATGCATTCTATAAGCACTTACATGAGTGCATGGATCATGCTATCCCAAACAGAAGCAAGATGCTATCCTCCAAAAAAAGGAAGCCAATCTGGTGGTCCCCTGCCATAAACAAACTCTACAACAGAAGGAAGAAACTGTTGCAAAAGAGAGTAAAATCCCATGAGTGGAGGATCTCCCTGGTCAGCCTCAGTAAGAAGCTGAGATCCCTTATAAGATCCTCTAAAGCTGGCTATGAAAACAAAATCACCACTGATTCTAGGGATAACCACAAAGCATTCTATAGCTATGTCAAGAATCTCAATGGTAACACCCAGATCTGCTCTGAGTTACAGCACAACGGCATGAAAATTACAGAACCAACTGATATTGCCAACATCTTGGCAGAGAGGTTCATTGCTAACTTTACCCCCCCTCACCTCCTAAAGGGCCCATATCTATACAGGAAGAATGCAGAGTCCCTGTAATCAGAACTACACAGGTAAAAGCTGCACTATCTAAAGCCAAAAACGCAGCATCCATGGGACCAGACAACATCCCAAGCTGTTTTACACAAACTTCAGAATGAACTGGCTTCCCACCTAAGCACCATGTTCAATCGTAGCCTCATGTCAGGCTTTGTGCCCATTGAATTGTGTACAGCAACAGTTATCCCACTCCACAAAGGGGGAACCACCACTGATCCCGGGAACTATCGCCCTGTTAGCCTGACTGACTGTAAGGCCATGGAACATATCATCATAGAACTCATAAACAAAGACATTGGTAACCTCCAAACCCTGGACCCCACCCAGTTTGGGTTTGTGAAAGGCAGATCATGCCTCCTGAACCTGATCACCTGATCGACTTCTTTGAGGCAGTCACCAAAGCCGTAGATGAGGGTAAGGTGGTTCACACAGCCTATCTTGACCTCACCGAGGCTTTCGACACCATCCCCCCATTCTGGAATTATAGCTAAACTCACTAAACTAGGTATAAATCCCTACATCACAAGATGGGTTGCCAACTGGCTCACTGACAGAACCCATACTGTAAAAGTTGCAGACTGCAAATCTGACTTCAAACCAATGACAATTCGAGTACTACAGGGTTCAGTCCTGGGACCTCTCCTGTTTGGTATCTACTTCTCTGAAGTATAGGCTAACACAGAAGGCCTTTGGCTAATGAAGTTCACAGATGACTGTAAAGTAGGAGCCATAGTCAAGTCCCCAAATTATGTGGACATCCTACAGAAGGGCCTCACTGAGACAGATGCCTGGTGTCAGAGCCATGGCCTCAAACTCAATGCCAAAAAGTGCATTGTCATTCCCTTTGGTAAAAACTCTATAGCCATGAACTACCACATAGGCGGCAGTCTACTTAATGCTGAATGTGTGATAAGAGACCTTGGGACCCAGGAGGACAGTAGTCTCTTCTTTGATAATCACACCGCCACAGTAGTCAGGAAATCCTTCTACGTGGGACACCTCATCACAAAAGGGTTCTCATCCATGAAAAAAAGAGGTCATTGTTCCCCTCTACTCGACACTCATTAGACCCATTATAGAGTACAATGCCCCTTTTGGAATGTACCTCACAAGACATCTGCAGCAGGTGGAAAGGCCACAGAAGTACTTCACAAAGAGGATTACTGTCCTCAAACAGATGCCCTACACTGAACATCTAAAAAACTTCAGCTTTACTCCATAGCATATCGCCTACTAAGAGGTGATCTTTGCTTGACATATAAAGCTATGTCAAACCCAGAGCTGTTGGACATGCTACACCTAAAGAAATCCCAATCCCTCCAAGCTACACACTCTAGGGACCGAAACCTTGTCAAAACAATAAACAGAACATGCTGAAGGGTAGATTCCTGTCCCAGAGACCTCCCATACTCTGGAACAAGCTACTCATCTATGTCAAGCAAAGTTGCTCATTACCACTCTTCAAGAAAAATCTTGATGAGCGGATGGGAAATAGGAAATACACCCCAGGGATCACTTCTGTGGCACTGCTCGACAGGGGCACAGGAAAATAACTTTCTTGGGTGGCATAAGCCAGGGAACCTTGTTGGCTAGGCTTACTTAGGCCCTTGGGCAGATAGCCTAGTACCTACCTATGAACCTATGTACAGTGAACACAGTGAGAGTTTCAAAGGTCTCTGCCTCAAGGATACTCCAACATTTCTACAATGCAATGCTGCAACATGTGGGAGAGCATATCTGGTTTCCACATACTCCAGAGGAAAGTGCTACCACCATGTACAATTTTTATACCATAGTCCATTTCCCTGAGGTACTGGGGGTGATAGACTGCAGCTGCATTCAAATAAAAGCCCCACCTGGTAAACTGGGAGAGGTGCGTGAATATAAAAGATTATCACTCTATCAACTATCAGGTGGTTTGTAACAGACAAGGCACTATCTATAATGTGAGTACAAACCACTCAGGCAGTTTTCACAACTCCCACGTTATGGCACACCTGTGATCTGTACCTAAGATTTTCAAGGGATGACTTCAGGTTGTTGGGAATGCAGGATATGAACTAGAATATTAGCTCATGACACCTCTGAGAAACCCACACAAACCTAGTGAGCAAGGTTCCAACACTGCAGGTGCACATTCTAGAAATATAATAGAACATTTATTTGGGCTGCTCAAATCATGGATCTGCTGCCTGGATATATCTGGACGTGCCCTGCAATATGACCCCACCAACTCTGCCAAAATGCTGACTGTGTGCTACATTACATAATACTATACTTAGAAAACAGTTGCAGCAGGGTGCCCTACAACAGGGACTGCAGTTCCCAGCATAGCATGCAGTGGCAGCTGACACAGCAGGGGTGTCATATGAGGAACCAGCAACTGGGGATGATCATGGCAGATGGAGGTGTGTACAATATGCCACAGGACTGGATAAGAGGCAACAAATTGCACATACACTCACCACTTAATTAAATTAAGAGCTAAGCAGATAGAAAAGGTAAAATTGATGCATACAACCAAACTAGACTTTGCTTACCCATGAAATGGCTGGCTACTGTGAGCATCAGACATAGGCAACCCCAGGCTAGGCCGTTCTTAGGACCAGTATCAAAGGTGAGTGATGAACCTGTAATGAAAAGATACTGCAGTCTAAATACTTTGATTTTTCATAAAAAGTGTATTTCTACAAAAGGAATATTCTTAAAAGAAATATCCTTGAAAGGTGACAAGAACATAAACGATTTTTTATGAAAAATCAAGTGCTTAGACAATTGTTTTTTATGTAATTATTTTTTAACATTTTTTAACAAATTATTAGAGTTATTTATGGCATGCATGACACTAGCTAAACTGTTATGGTTTGTTTATGGCTATGTTGCTTTTAGAACATCTAGTAATTGATGAGTTAGCTAATTGCTTTATTGTTTTACTCTGAATGGTTGCTGTTTAATTAAGAATAGTATATGTTTGCTTTGTACTGATGTGATGATATGGTCTCAAGAAGTGGTGTTTAACACTATAAAAGCGCTAACCTTTTAATAAACTGGATTTTCACTTGCTTGATTTTGCTTCCTTGACCATTGTTTGGTCCATTGTATGCTGCTGCGGATTATTTTTATACTTTTTTTGTTGAACGGTCCATTTATTTATGCTGTGACCCTTCTTTTGAGTGTTAGATAACAGCACAGAGTGTCTATCTCATAGCGCTCCTTGCTAACACAGATATAGTATGCGAGTGCAGGTGAAGTAATCCAAGAAAAACGCTCGGTTTTTGTCTAGATTTGAAATCAAATTTTATTGAGATAGGTAGATGAGGGCTTGTTCATTAACAGTAAATGCTTCATGTTTGTCAATATATACCATTTAGTGGTAGGTTAAAAACAATTGTGGTACAAGATACAGCGAGTGTGGAGAAAGTAAGGAATTTAATTGGATAGGCTCAAAATGTAAGCATCCAATGAGGTCCCCACCAAGACAACCAATATGATTGTGAAGCAGTATGTTGTGCCAGCCAAATGGGGAGTTACCTTATGACTGACTAGAATTATAATGAACAACCAATCAAAAACAGTCAAACAACCATTTAAAATAACTATAAAAGTGTAAAACGTTTTCGCAGAAGCTTCATCAGATCTGCCTATGGAATATCTATGAGCAGATAAACATGCGAGCAGAATACAATACCTATAACACTAAAATATAAAAATAACACCAAAATATAACACCATAATATAAAGTCAATGCCAGGACTCTAGACTGACATATGGCATGTGTGAAAAAAATATGTTCTGGATGTTGTTTAAAAAAAACAATAGAAAACTGCACTATATGGAGAGGGGTTATGCTAACAAGATGTGGCATGTGATCAAGGAATGTCTAGGCTTTAAACCCAGCCTTAGTACATTAAACAGATCTAATTTTGTTGAGTAGGGAAAGGGCTAAACAGAATAGCATAAGTCTGGTGAAAGGACTAAAAGGTTATGGGGAGGGGGATGAAAAAGAGTGACTTTGTTTGGCCTCAAATTAATAAGAACAAGGTGACAGTGGTGGTGTAGCTCTATCAATAAAGGGAACTTTAAAGTTAATAGGACAGAGGGAAATGTGCCCTGACTAGCCGGTGGATATGGAGAAGCAGCCAATGACCATGGTCAAGGGGCTACAAATTATGAAAAGATGGGAGAGCGATGCTATAGGCCAAGAGCTATGGAAAAGAATGCCCAGTGGAAGCTGGAGGGAAACCCACCAATGAGGTGGGAGTATGTGGAGACCGATTGAAGGTGCCCCTATAAGTCTAGCAATGTGGTGGTTTTGTATAGATAAAAATACAGTGATGGTCTTTATGAATCATCTAGCAGAAGCCCTGGGAACCACGGGAAGTAAACATAACTGGGGCTATGTCAATGTCAAATGCTTACAACAAAGTAGAATCGAGCATCCTAACAGGAGCAGGAAAAAAGGAAGAAATAAAAATAGAATTAAAAATAGGAATAACAATAAAGCATAGAAACTAAAAAACTATACAAATGGAAGAAATAGAAAAAAGGGGAATCAATAGATGTAAAGCGCTGTCCCAGGAGGACAACAACATATAATAGTAATCAAAAAATAATAAAAAATAAATAATAAAACCCCAGTAGGGATAGCAAAAGCAAGCATAAGAACTTCATGACCTACCCTAAAATAGAGATACAAAGATGACTTGACAATTTGAGTGTGATAATGTAAACAACCAAATTAAAACATCCAAATAAAAGTAAAAATATTAAAAAAGATAAAAGATAAACCTACCAGTGTCTCACAAATACACTCCATAAGACAAAACAATAAACCAACACAGTCCACAAGGCATAACAATAAACCAAGCATACTAGACATTGGCATCTCTGTTGTGAGACACATCGCTGCCCCCCTCAGCAGGCTCGACAAGTGAAAGGTCACGGTCAGTGGTCTGTCTGTCTGGTGCCAGAATCCTCCACATCATGCACACACTTAAGTCTCTCCACAACAAGTACAAGTATGACTCTGTCATTGTACATGTTGGTGTGAATGACTTGAGATGTACTTCCCTGGACTATACGAAGAGAGACATGATTGACATCTCAGAGTATGTGTCCCAGGCAGGTATGACCCAAGCCCCAGGCAGCATCCTACTTTCACCAAGAATGATACCACAATACCAACAAAAAATAACCGACTTCAACAATTGACTTACTTTCTGGTGTCATTCCAAGGGGATCCAATATCAGTCTGCCTGCAATGGCATGGTTGACAGGCCACGATGCTTTGCCAGAGATGGCCTCCACCTGTCACCCCCTGGGATTCTGGATCCTGGCCAAGGTTCTTGCCTTCCCCATTGTGCCTTTTTTAGACAATGCACCAAAGTCAAGTCTTCCAACATAAAAAAAATTGTCAAAATGTAAATTGAAGGTCATGCTGCTTAACGCTAGGAGCCTTAACCTGAAAATGCACCCACTGGAGGCTTTCCTTGCACTGGAAAATGCCAATGTCTGTGTGGTCATGGAAACTTGGTTCAGGGCTTCAGAGGACACCCCTGCCTTCCCAGGCAATACCTCATTCCACACATTCCAAGACTAAGTGTGGTGGAGTCTCTATCTTCATTAAGGGCAAGCACACCTCCAGTCTGGATCACCAACATGACGCATTGGAACTACTCCAGGTGCAACTGACAGTTGGCAAGACACCCATCCAAGTTATAGCCAGCTATAGACCCCCCTCCATGACTCATGACACCCACTCCTCTAACCTGGACCTACTTGACTCCATCAAGGTACCCCCTAACAACCTGATCCTTGGTGACTTCATCTACCCCACCATAGACTGGATGAACTATTCTTGCACTAATGCACTCATGCAATGATTCCTTGACTTCATCAGTTCTAGCACACTAGACCAGCTCGTCTCATCCCCTACAAGGGGAGATAACATTCTGGACTTGGTTCTCACCAACATGGGTGACTGCTGCACCACTCTCATAGTATGTTCTTCCCTGGTGAGATCAGATCATCAGTCTGACTCATTTGAAGTTTTTATCCCACCCAACCTCCCCTCAACCATAATCAAGCTAGGAAACTTCTCAAAAGCTGATTACAACCTCATAAAGGAGGGTAGCAGTAGCTTCACCCCCCCCCACAGGATGCAGACAACTATGCTGAACAGTACGCCAATGCACTATATGAGCAAATGTATTATCATACCATTCGGTAAAAACATGGCCCCTACTGATTACCACATCAATGCAACCCCCTAAGCACACAACCTGTGGTGAGAGACCTGGGTACTCAGGTTGACAACAATCTCACATTCAACTATCATGTAGTGGCAGTGGTCAGAAAAGCCTTTTACTTGGTTCATCTCATAAGTAAAGGGATTGCTTCCAGAAAAAAGGAGGTTATTGCCTCTCTATACTCCTCCCTCATTAGACCAATCATTGAGTATAATGCCCCATTTGGTATGTAACTCTCCAAACATCTGCACTAACTGGAAAGGCCACAGAAATACCTCACAAAGAAAATCCATGGCCTTCAACACCTGTCCTATGTGGACAGGCACAGATCATTATCAGTCTACTTGGTTTCATATAGATTGCTCAGAGGTGATCTGTGTCTCGCCTACAAGGCAATCACGGACCCTGTCCTACTAGAGATGCTCCATATCCATAATTCTAACTCCTCATGCATTACCCATCAAAAGGCCTGAATCTAATATGCGACATGAACAAAACCTGCTGGAGAGACAAGTTTGTCTCCCAGAGGCTGCCCCATCTCTGGAATAGACTTCCCATACAAATCAAATAGAGCACTTCACTGACCCTGTTCAAGCACAACCTCGATGAGTGGAGGGGAACCACAAATTTGTCCCAGTGGTTCCACCTGTGTCCCTCACTGACAGGGGCAACAGGTGCTGAATAAGGTTTCTTTTTGAGGATAAACTTTTGGCTAGGCTTGTAAGGGCTCCAGGCCATTAGCCTAGTAACCTCCTATAATCTATGATTCATGTGAATAACCAGCTGGAGTTGACTGTACACATGATTAAAGAGAGGCCTGAAATAAACATGAGCTTGATCTTGTAATATGATATAGCAGTAAGGTCTGACAATCCTGCCAGCCAGGCGGAGAACTAGTACAATGTGCTGGGGGATGCAGAGCTGATTAATGCTGTATGAGGGCGAACCATGCAGGATAGCGACTGTCTGGGGACATATACTAAATCATATAATTAAGGCACCTCGAGGGGGTCCAACCATATGAGGGGTAGGAATGCCAACTCAAGTTCATGCTACCAGTTCTGAATAAATAGGACCACAGGGGAAAAAGCTAACTAAGAAATAAAAGCGACCTTGTATTTTTTTTTTTAAACTGTGGTTGCAGTAGATTTCAGTAGCATGTCCTGTTGTTAAAATAGAAAAAGTTGCTCAAATTCAGCAGTGTGTACCTCCTATAAGTGTGTTAAAACACAAATGTCAATCTACAGGATTGTTTCACATGGTAGATATGATTGCATACAATTCTACCTCGGGGTGACATTTATGCAGGGAGAGAGTTTTGATCCCTCACTTGTTTTCATACCTTTTGACATTCCAGAGCAATGCTCAAATAATCCCTTCAACTATATGCTTTTTGACAGGTATAATTTCTTGTGTGGCATCATCAGTTAGTGTGCAAGTCCAGAAAATGTTGACACTGATGGCAGATGTTTGAATCTGGTAGTGGTAACAGGCAAGAATGGCTTATTCAACAGATGTTGATGTGTCAAATGTTCCACAGTGATAACACTGTCACAGGTGCAGTGCTTTGATCCCCCAGCTGATACACTCCTTTTACGGCAGCCCATATATATTCATAAACACTGCTCAGGTTATGTGTTTGACTATATTCTTTCTTACAACTGTGTTATGACTTCATCTGTGGCATCAGTAACAACTTCACAGTACTACAGACTGTTTGACTTCAATGGGCATGTGTTGCCTACCTTCTATGAGAACGTAAAAAAAAATATATGAAAAAATAAGGGCGTCGGTGACATGCTGGAATGACTTACTCAATACATGTGATACGTGACTATGTTTTTGGATGGCTGAGTGATTAATTGCTGTACTTCATTGTGAGCATGCCCAATTTAATGATGCATGTATTGCATTTTCCATTGCGTGACTGTTTGCAAAGCAACATAATGGTGGGGACTACTTATTGTAATTTCTTGTTTTGTGGCAAAAAAACACTGAGAATTTGCCTCTAGCAGATGAATAATATTAATTGGTTAGCAGATTCATCCAACTTATAATCTTTCATTAAATATTCTGGTGACTTATCTTTTCCTTTTTCAAAACAATCAGACTATAACACTAATCTATTCCTTTTTAGTAAATCAGTTTTAACATTGTTCTGAGTTTCTTTAAATCTAGACATGCATGCAATGGGAAAGCACAAAAAATTCCATTTTGATATTAATGGAATTTAAAAAAATATTTCTTAACTGTTTTAAGAATTTATTTCATATATGCATAGTCTCAAGTTTGAAATTAATTTCCTTCTAAGGTAAATTTTATTAACGAGATGGAAGGATTGTTACATATTTCTAATTTATCATATTTGTTAAACTTATAAGAATTTAGCAAAACCCAAGTGGAACAGAAGGCTTATACATTTCCAAATAATTCCAACAGAGTTTATTAGAACTGTGTAAGTGCTTTCGCAATGATCAACATTGCTTCCTCAGACAAAAAAACAACTATATAAAAAACAGTTTAAATACACACATTACATTTAAATTGAACAAATCACATTTCTTAAACAGCCATCCAAAAACATTGAACAAACTGTGAGTACAAATTTAAAGGAACATTACAAAAACACCACTCATTTTAATTGTACAGACTTCAATATAGGTTTAAGTGGGACAGAGTCATTCAACCCATGCCCCCTATGTGCCCCTAACCTTAAAATCCATTGAAGTTCTACTATCTCAGTTCTATTAACATGATCTCCCACCCTAATGCTCTCAGTCTGAATGTGTAAGACTTGAAAAAGGAATACATGTTGTTCTCCTGCAGATAATGTGTGTTTAGCTAGGACACTGTAATCATACTCTCTGCAATAGGGATGGTCCCTCACATGTTCCCTGAGATGATGGTTGGTGTTTCCCACATAGAATTTAAAACAAATAACACAATGTGCAACATAAACCATGTTCTTAGTGTTACAGTTGGCTATGGCCCTCAATTACTATAGATGTCTTGACCCTGGGTGCTTAAAAAACCTTGACTCACCTACATATTCACAATAAGCACAATTAAAAGCTTCTTTTGGCAGGTATTCAAGCTATGGAATGAAATATATATAATCTTGGGTAATATGATCATTTTAATAAGTACTAATCTATCCTAAAAAGTAAAAAAAAACATCCATTCCATTTTTTAATAAGAAGTAACATTTCTTCAATTATTTTTTCAAAATTATTATTAATAATCTTATTCACATCTTGACAGATTTTTATTCCTTAATATTTTAATTCTTTTTTGCCCAATTATATTCATATTTACCTTTAAACTTACTATCTATTAATTGATTTAACACTAAAGTTTCTGTTTTGTTATTATTACATTTCAGCAGCAATACTTATTGAAACTTTTCAACTTCCACATCGATTTCTTCAATTGAATAATTTAAATTTCCTATACTTAGTAAAATGTCATCTGCAAGAAAAATGTATTTTAGATTGACAATCCCTGTTAAGTGAAAATCCTTCAATTTTGTTATTGCTTCTTACACTATTAGCTAAGGGTTTGATAGTTAATTCAAATAGTAGAGGGTCCAAGGGACACCCTTGCTTTTTGCCTTTGTTTAAAGTGAATCCTTGAGAAATGTAAGATCCAATGTTAACATATGCTTTGGATTCGCTATACAGTTTCTTTAATATTCCAATAAATTGTTGTGGAAATGCTAACACTTCTAAAGTTTTAATCAAGTAGTTCCAATTTACAGAATCAAAAGCTCTCTTGACATCTAAGCTAACTAGGGACAATTTCTTGTTCATTCCTTTTGCTAAATCAAAGGTAGCTACTACTCTGTTTATATTATACATTTATTTACTGACTATAAATCCTATTTCATCTTTATTAATTAACTGATCTTCTATATCTCTTAATCTTGTAGCAAAGGTGGAAGTAAATATTTTATAGTCCACATTTAATAATGAAATAAGTCTATATGAGATAACTAGCTTATTATCCTTTCCTTACTTAAGTATATGTGAGATTTTCATGAAGGGAAGAATTATTTATCACTCTGGATTATCCTGAAAATTTCACTCAGTAATTCTAAATGTTTAACTGAAGAAGACTACATAATTTCATACTTAAACGATCTAACCCTGGACCTTTCCCATTTTCCTTTTTTAAAGCTTCTTTAACTTCTGTTATTAGAGCAATAGTCTTATTCAACAGGGATATTTGTTGGTCATTAAGTTTATAAGTAACATTTTTCTTTAAACGTTTATCAATTTTTTTATCTTTATTGAGATTATTATGGAATTTTTAAAAATTATTAAGCATTTCTCCTATGTCTGAAGTAAGCTTATTTGTGTGAGGATTTTGGATATTGATTTGTGCATTTTTATTTTGCATCTTACTTCTATTAGCTAATCTATGTAGATTTTTTAAGTCATCACACAACTGTGCAATTTTATTTTTTAAAGCTATCTCCACTTTATGCATTAAAACTGTTTGATATTTTGACATCATTTTAATGACTTCCGTATTACCTAATTTCTTTGTTGTTCAAATCTCACTTTTTGCATTTCATCTTGCATTTCTAACTTCTTATACCACTCTTTCATTTTATTGCTAGCCATCTTCCCATTCTATATGTAATATGCATTTTAAGGAGTCCCATAATATGATTTTACTAACCTGACCATTATTATTTAAAGATGATAAATTCTCAATGTGTTCCTTAAGGTAACTCTTAAATTAATTTCATCGTATATAGTGGGATTCTATAAATAGTCTGAAATGTCCTTATATCCATCAATATAGTAGTACTTAATGCATTATAATCAGATAAAGGACAATGAATATTTATAAGATAATTCACTTTATTACGTACATCTATAGAGGCATAAATCCTGTCAATTCTAGTTTGCATCCCATGTGCAAAAGAATAATGAGTGAAGAACAAGGACTTATATTCTGCTTTCACTATTAAATCAGCTAAATTAACCATCTGTTTAGTGTTTTAGCTGATGACAGACTTTTAGTTTTCTTTTGTTCACATGTATATTCTATACAAGATATGCAGTTTAAATCACCTGCTAAAATTATACTACCTTTCAAATGACTTTGTAATAAGTTTAAGTGACCTTTAGATACTCTTGCACTTATTACAGGAATCCAGTAAAAATAAGCTAGTGTATTGAGTTTGCCACTATATTTAATTATTGCAAATGTATGCATTCTTTTGGGATCAATAATGGATTCTATGACTTTAGGCATTACAGTAGATTTCCTCCAAAGTATAGCAGTTAATAACATTTCGGAACTATTGTATTGTACTATCTATTAAGTGAGTCTCTTACAAGAATATAATGTTTCCTGTATTTAATTTTACATATCTCATTAATGATTTCCTTTTGTTGCCATTATTTAAGCAATTTACATTAATATATAACAGATTAAAACTATCCATAATGTATATTTGAAAATATTTATTTTAAAAGATAATGTCACATTTATCCACCATATTAATTTAATAACATATAAGAGTCTAATGCATTCCCCCAACAGTATCTAAACATTCCACATTATTTTGAATTCTTCCTTTCTACAAAATGAACTAGGAAAACTCATAGATAACAAAAACAGAAACAAGTCTGCTACTGCAACTGTATATATTGCTAATAAAACACAATCTACCATATATACCAAAGTTCCTAGTTTGCCTATCAAACAGGCAAACTACTATACCATCTCTCTACTTACCAATACCTAAAAATTCATCAAAAACTAATTAAAAGCTACTGTGACTTACAAATAATTAATATAACATTATATATAAATTAACAATAACAGACATTTAATTTAGTTATATATTTTATTTAAAACTATTCCTCATTACTACATAAAAGTTGAATAATCCTCTTCTATTAAACACAAACATTTAATAATCCAAGCAACAGTGTACTATATACCTATTTATATAATAGTAGTATAAATTATCCATTAAATATTCAGAAATTATTCACTCATTCAACATTATTATAACTAAATCTCTAAATTAAATCTCTAAATAAATAAGTAGAACAAAGTGGGACCTGAAGAAATAAAGATATCTATGAATTATAGGTGACAGGTAATCTTATCATACTAAGCTATTATACAAGAGGAAAATCAATGCATATATATATTATAGATCTAACAAAAGCTCTGAATTCATTTTAAAAGTACACATTTCTATATCTTACAATTGTGTAATACACTTAATATGACAAATATCAAAACATTTAAAAATCCTTTAGATTATTAAATTAATTCATAAAAATATGTACATTAATGAGATTAAATGGAATATATTGCTATTTCTATGGAGTCAAAAAAAACAAACATTTGCAGTCTATATACAGTGTGCTTAACTCAAATCCCATTCTCACTTCCTACATTCAAACACATTGAAAATCTACTTTACTTTCCATCAAAATGGATGTACTGATTCAACAATATAACACTCAAATTTCAGCCCTGGCTTATGAAATTCATTTTTTCAGGTAGTCTTAGTGAATCTAATAATATGCAATATGCAAAAAGCTTCAACATTGACATGACCAAGCTTCACATTTTAACTTTTAGAGTATTTTTCAAATATTTGTATATGATTTTCTATGTAAATTATATGAGATCTTGTACATTCACATTTCTGCCAAATGCAAGTACATGTAATATATATCTTTCTTATAAGCAGTTTATTTAAATTTATTTTCTGTCTTATTTGCCCACTGTTATTCTACCTTATTCTATATAACTTGTATTTCTAAAAGCTCCCAACAAATAGCTATTTAATCATCAGCTCTCTATTAGAAATTACAGTACATATATATTTTTCTTAACTTACTGATACTGCTATTTTATTCATTTTACATAGTAGATGTTTAATTCCTTGTACATTTGCATATTATTCTTAAGAATTTACTCTTCTTATTAATTCTAGTATTGCAAGCAATCTTGACTACATATAAAATAATTCATGTTTCATGTTTGTTTAATTTGAATGTGTGTTTTTAGACATTGTGACCTGCTGTTCTGATATAAGTTTCACATCCCGACACATTAGAACTTGATTAATGCATGTGAAAATGACAACTTACAGCACACAGCAGCTGCTAATTTCCTCTGTAAGATTCTCATTCTTCTTAATTCTTTTAAACTGTTCTAATCAGTAACAAACATCTAATTCACTTCTTCCCATTAACACATACAGTTAGAGTTAATAACACTACAGCATAAGCTATTAACATTCAGCAAAATGTAAGCAAATTATATGTCAGAAGCAATAAAATATAAAACATTACTGTCGTGTTTAATTTACCAACTCTTCAATTTTAAATGAATACTTTTTAAAAAGGAAAGATGTTATTTTGAGTAGATTTCTCACATACATACTTTAAAAAAGTTCCTTCCTATTTTCACAGACATCGGTGATGAAATTCAACCGGGATTAACAGCTTGAGGAGTAGATGGGAAGCAAGGCAAGCAAGAATCAACATTTTCATACAACTGTAACATTTGTTTGTTCTTGAGGTTTTTTTTAAGTGTTAATTGCTTCAAAAATGACTTGTGAAAGCAATGTATTATACAGGAACAAAGCTAAATTGTCAGCACTTTAAAACATCTAATTAGCATACTACTTATATCTGACTTTTAGTTAACCCAGCAATGCACATACTAAGCAAAGTTAAACAAATAAAATACAATTCTTAACTTATATTTTCTAAAGGTTACCAATTTTATTTCTTATAATGTGTTTAGCGTTTAGAAATACATTTATAAGTTTAGTTAAATTAAATATATTAACTTGTTCACTGTATAGTAAAAAAGTAAAATAACCAGTTATATTCCTTATCATGACAAATGCTTTAACTTAAAATATAAATACATACTTACATATGTTTTGAAGCTTAAAGTCCAATACAAATGTTTTACTTAAAGTGTAACTCTATTGTTTCAGAAAATAAAAGTCCTACAATCAGAAAAAAAAGTCACTTATTTTAAGCTTTTTAATTTTAGAAGCAGTTTTCCAGGAATTCACCTCATTCTATCTCTTAGAGAATAAACTGTTCCAATCCATTTATTCAGTATTATTAAGGAATTTATTTTTGTTAACAAAAATGGATGCCTCCTCCAGTGTGTCATATAGTTTAGTTCCTTCAGAAAAAATTATTTGATCTTTGCAGGGAACACAAAAATGGCTTAAATATTGTTATTTTTAAGTTCTTTAATCATTAGTAAGCAGAGTTTTCTTCTACTCATTACTTACTGGAATAATCATTGTCAAATCTGACTACATTGTTCACCTATTTTACTAGGTGTGCTGGACCATGCTGTTTTTAATATTTAGGAAAAAAACAACTTCTCAGACTGTAGGAAGAATGACAAACTGAACAATGAAACTTAGCACTTTCATATAATTTATTATTTGAACTTATTCAGAAAACAAATGAACAACAAAATGCATACCTCACTATATATTAAATAACAACCAATAGTAAAAAAGCCTAAAAATTCATATCAGAAAGGCTGATATGACTTCCTAATGATACCATCTTAACACACATTTTATATTCAAACAATCATTAAGACCCAGAATGACGTCAGCATTCAAAAACAATTGCCACCTGAGTTCATGCATTTTGAGTAAAGTATCAACATTACCTACAAAGTCTGTCACATGTTCTAAAGCAAAAAAACTTAAAACATTTAAATCCAGAGCAACGTAAACTGTGTTTTGCTAAAACATTAGTCTGATCACAATTTTAATAGCTAAACAATGTTCCTTTATCTGATCAGAACATTTTTGAGCAGTAATACCTATGTAAAAATTAAAACCATAATCACAAAACCCTAAATAAACTACATGACTAGTGTTACAATTACAATATCCAGAAAGATTAATTGTGTATTTACAATATTTAAAAGTACAACTAACACATTGATGAATGCATTTATACACCATGAAATTCTCACATTTAAATATGCTCTTTCTACAATAATTATAAAGTTCAAAAGGATGATAAAAGGAATTTTCATGGTGTTCAAGAAAACAATTTTAAGGTCTTAGTCTTTTTGTAACAAAAACTGGGACCTTCACCTAACACTTAAAATAATTCATGTTTGCCCTGAATAATGCATCAGTTTTTAATCAAACTGTTTTTGATAGGATACATGTCTAAACTAATAGGAAAAGGAAAACTAAGTTTTAAGTCTTGGCAGCAAAGTTTTCACTTGGCCTTAATGAAACCAATTTTAAGTATGGGCTGAAACCTAGTGTGTCTCTGTTCACCAATTTCTACTATAAACCTGTACACCAGTTGTTCAGGATAATTCCTGTCTAAAAACAATTTTCAAAAATCTACACTCTTTTGTAAACATCAGATTTTCACTAATAATTCTTGGAAGGCAAATAGGTTGTCCCTTCACCACACTGACCATCATAAAGTATGGCTCTTGACTAGTAAACTCCAGGAAATTGTTCCTGAAGGTCTGCTTATGATAAATGTTGGCCTGAAATGATAAACTATCTTTATTGAGAAACATTTAAACTGCCAAAAATTGTACTCTAATACCAACATTAGAAAACAAAAACTTTAAAAAACTGATATTATCAGAAAGTTCTTGCAAAAATAGGTAGAGTTCAGCCTTAGTACCCTGCTAGATAAAAATATCATCAGTGTATCTTTTGTACAACCTAGTTTTCTGAAATATTTTAATTTTAGTCAAACTATCAGCTTCCCAAGCACTTAAAACTAAATTGGCATAGGAAGGGGCAATTTTAGACAGCATAGCCACACCTCTCTGCTGAAGCTAAATCTTCCCATTACAATAAAAAAAATATTTTCGAAAACAATATCAGTAAGGTCACATATAGTGCCTACCTTATTTTTATCCAAAAAAGTGTATTTGTAAAGAAGTTGTCTAGTGAGTTCTAGACCTTCACAATAAGGTATATTTGCATATAAGGACGCAATATCTAATGTCACCATAAAATGGTCAAAAGGTGAAACTTGATATTTAAACAGGTCATTATTATTAAGGATTTTATTTTTGTTAACAAAAATGGATGCCTCCTCCAGTGTGTCAAACATTTTAGTTCCTTCAGAAAGAAATAATTTGATCTTTGTAGGAAACGCCAAAGTGGCTTTAATATTGTTCTTTTTAAGTTATTTAATTAGTTGTAAGCAGGATTTTCTTTTAATCTGACTACATGTTCACCTATTTTACTAGGTGTGTTGGACCATGCTGTTTTTAGTATTTGTTCTTTTTCTAAACTATACATAAACTTATCTATAACCAAACATGAGGGTGAGTTTTCATTCTTTGAAGGTGCTGTCATGGATCTATGTGTCCTTTCATTTCTAAAGATACATTTCAGATAGATTTAAGTTTTTTTTATAGCCAGGTTGTTAAGTGTATTATATTTCTTCGACCACCACGTGGCCACAGTGGTGAGGAAATCCTTTTATGTTGCACAACTTATAAGTAATGGCATGGCATCTAGGTCCAAATAGGTCATTATCCCACTATTCTCTGCTCTCATCAGACCTGTATGTACCTGATCAGGTATATGCTGCAACTAGAGTGATCTCAGATGTTCAAAAAGAATACAAGGTGTAACAAACCTGCCTTATGCAGAGCACCTTAAAGCCCTTTCCCTCTACTCAGTCTCCTTTAGATAGCTGAGGGGTGATCTATGCCTGGCTTACAAGGCATCTGCAAACTCCACACTTATGGAACACCTACATATCCGTAAGTGAAAGAGTACCAGAAATGCAAGGTCTAGGGCCTGAATTTTGCCTGTGGCTTAAACAGAACATGTTGGAGAGATAGATATGTGTCCTAGAGATTGCCCCTCCTATGAAATAGGCTTCCCATTCATGTGAAGCTGAATTTGTCAATTACCCAGTTTAAGTGCAACCTAGACCAGTGGGTGGGGAATAGGAAATTTACGCAATGCCTGACACCCATGTCCCTTATGGACATAGCTTATAAATGCCTGACTAACCCTCAGATGTATTATTTGTATACACAACATCATTATTCTTTCAGGAAAACTTGGCTAGGCTTACAAAGGTCCCCCCCAGGTCATTGGCCTAATAACAGTCTATGAATCTATGAATCTAAAAATGCTGTGTATGCGTGTCTTTGTGTGTGTGTGTGTGTGTGTGTGTGTGTGTGTGTGTGTGTGTGTGTGTGTGTGTGTGTGTGTGTGTGTGTGTGTGTGTGTGTGTGTGTGTGTGTGTGTGTGTGTGTGTGTGTGTGTGTGTGTGTGTGTATATATATATATATATATATATATATATATATATATATATATATGCATCCCTACCGTTTATCCTTTTTTTTTGTTGTTGCTTATGATTCTGTACCCTTCTCCTATTGAATTATCCTCATGATGTTTCCTTTCCTCACTCTTCTCTTTCTTACCTTCTAATTTTTTTATACTCTATTGCCCATCTGAATAAAGTAGCTAATTATTTTCTCTTTTTCCAAATGTATGAACATAAAAATTCTATACAGATGTTTTGTTAGCAAAAAAGAGTTTTCTTCGTATGTATGATTATTCAAAAACAAATTAAAACAAGAAAAGGGCAGGAAAAAGACATTAAAGACATTGCTTTAATGACAAAATCATGAAAAAATTGTAAGAGTAAAATCTACCAGAAAATAATTGTGCTATTAAATATAGTTTAAAGAAAGAAAGTGCCAAGGGGTAAGGAAAGCATGAGAAGAGTAATAGAGGACAAAATTGAAGGGGTCTGTTGGGTTCCGGCTAAGGATCTACAAGATGGATATTCAGCATTAGCTGAAATGATGACAACAGAACCCTCATTAAAAGTGTTATCTCAGATATCAGAGACTGGAATCAAGCAGTTATAGTACTGATCTATAAAGCCTGATACATGTGTATAGCCCAGAGATCTGCATTCCACTGAGCTGAATTTAGCAATGGTAAAAGTGATGGAGGCCATTCTGAATTCAAAGCATATGAGACTGCTAGATTAAAATGACCTTGCTTAGTGAAGTCCATCATGGGTTCAAAGTAGAAAGATCCTGTCACAGTAATTCTGTTCAGTTCTAAGACTGGATTAATAGGGAGTGGAGAAGATGCAGCCTTGTGGTCATGATCTGTCTTGACTGTAACAGTGCCTTAGTTCAGTTCCACAGTAGAAGATTCTTGAAAAAAGGAAGGATATGAGCAGATAGTAAACTGTACAGTGAATGAAAAAGTGGTGAAAGAATATGGCATAAACAGTGGCAGCCAGAAAGGGGGTCCTAAAGGAGAAGATATGACATCCATTATCCCAAAGGGATTAGCCTGAGCACTTTTGAATATGCTCTTCTTTGACCTCACAAGGATATAGAAAGCTGGGTTACCATTCCTGTTAATGTCACCAATTTGGCTAAGCAATATATGATGGCAATGTCAGCCCACTGAGGAATTTGAAGGGGGTTGTTGGAGTGGTCTGTGTGATGGTAGCTCTGTTTCAAGTCTTCTATATGCATGTTGATACATCTGGGAAATGATAATCATGTGGTGCACTATGGGCTTGAAATGATGTGGGAATTATCTTATTTTATGCATTTAGTTTGTTTACTGGAGTAGTACACTGATCACAATAGACCATTTGCAGACAAAGCCCAGGTGAAGAAATTTACAAAAAAAAGGAACTAATTCGCAATCACAGAGTAATCGCATAAGGCACAGAGTTCATCAGACAATTGAAGCAATGAGTAAATATTATTAACAGAGGAGAAAAACAAATGTGGATTAATTTTAATAGTAAATATTGAAGGTAAGCAGCAGGTAAGAATAGAGGGTTGAAGGAGAAGTGATATAAGTGAGGGAAGATTTAGGTGATGGGTTCAGTGGAAAAGCATCTGCATTCAGATTTTTGATAGAGGTGTTTTTCTGAGTTTTGCCTTGAATGTGGAGAAAGAGTAGATTTATGTTTTAGGTGAGGGGAGAGAGATTTTTAGAATTTGGGTTCAAAAATGGAGAAGGAGTGGTCAACGCAATGCAGTTTGGTTTGTATGGAGTATTGAGTGAGAAAATCAATTTGGAGAAGTTGCTGAGGCTGTCAGGGTGATTTTAGTATGCTGTTTGGAAGATAGAGGTAGGAAGGCACCTGGTTGATGTAGCTTGAAAAGAAGAGAACCTACGGGTAGCTCAACTCTATAGAAGACTAGGAGCCACCTGTCTCTGGAGAGGGTAATGCAGTAGTGCTCCTGAGAGGGGACTGAGGAATGAACTGGCACATTTTGTTTTCGATGGATTATAGATTGGATGAGTTTTTTTTTAGTGGCTCTGGCTATGATGCGAAGCTCACACTCAAGTTGAACAAAGAGAATTCCTTTGCCTATTGCAGCTTTAGCTGGTCTGGAGAGAAAGGAAGAGATTTTCCAGGACCAGAATAAAACAGAGTTGATTTTTTATAGTATTTTCAATGTGGTTATGGAAGTTAAGTTACTGTTCCCACCATAAATCTACGTATTTAAAGGACTCGGTTGTTTCAACTGTGGTACCTTTAAAATATGTGATGCTGAGATTTTTAGAAGTTTTTTTCAGCTTTTGTTAGGTTCCAAATATCATACTTTTTATTTAGGAGGGGTTTAGGAGTAGCTTATAGTTGTTTAGCTAAATTGTAAGGGAGTGGAAGTCAGATTGAAACTTGGTTTGAATAGTTGACTGTGATGGATTGGATTAAAGGATAACCACATTATTAGTGTAAGGAGTGATAGGAAGTTTAGGGAGGTCAGAGAGTAGTTTGTTAATGAAGACTATAAACAACAGTGGAATGATTATGGAGCCCTGGAGCACTCATTTGGTAAGGGGGTGCTGGAAGTGATAGGGATAAGATGATTTTAACTCTGAAATACCTATTTATTTAAATATCTTGGAACCAGAGGAAAGTGTTTGAGCTAACTCCAATTTCTTGGAGGGAGTGAAGAATGAGGAAGTGGTCAATAAAATCAAAAGCTTTGGTAAAGTCAATGAAGTGCTCTCCTCAAAGGTTTCCTTCATCTATGTTCTGAAGGATCTCATCTCTAAGTGACCATAGTGCTGTCATTGTGTTCTGTTCAGCCTAGGATCTATGCTGTTTAAGAATGAGGAACTGATACAGTTAGATGTAAGTGCACAGTTGACTGTAGTTTAGCTTTTCAAGTATTTTTTTCCAAGTGTAGGGAAGGTGGAGATAGGGTGAAAGTGTGTGGCATTCTCTGGCTGAGGCTGTTTGGGAAGGGTGTTTGACAACAGCAGTTTCCCATGTGTGTGGTGTGGCATTTTGTGTTAGGCAGAGGTCTTACATGTGGAGTAGAGCTGGGTTAAGTATTTGCAGAGTGAGATAAAGTAGGAAGCTTTTTTTTTTTTTTTTTGCAAAATGGTGCATGCAGAAGTACTTTTTTCTAGTATAGGCTGAAGGTTCTTGTGAGTGATTTTCTTTAAATAGATGAGAGGATAAAAGGGGTGAGGGGGTACTGGGTGAGTCAGTTGGAGAGGTAGATGTAGTGTGAGAGAGGTGGCTAAATTCCTCAAGAAAGTCAAAGGTTAACAGTTCAGCATGAGAAGTCTGGATGGTGAAAGTGGAGCATGTGGGATATGTGGATTTCTGGCCTGTGAGAAGATTAATTCCTGCCAAAAGTGTTTAGGTTTCCTTAACAGAGTAAGCGTGTTGTGCTTGAAATAGTATGTTTTATGACTACATATGACTTGCTTAGCTAGGATCCATAGAGAGGTAAATTTAGTGCAATTTTCTGGTGAGGGTTTTCATTATCTCCATGAAGACCAGGCCATATCTTTAAGTCTGATCAGACTTTTCAGTTCATCTGTTAGCTAGTTTTTTTTTTCTTTTAGTTGAAAAAGGACTATCTAATCAGGAACAATTTCTTCTGAAATTGAAAGACCATATGCGTAAAAACTGTGATAGCTGAGTTAGGATTCTGTAAGTTGGTAGTGGGAGGCCATTTGATAGTTGTTAGGTGTTTTTTTTGTGTTTTTTCAGTAAAGGTAGTTGATCTGAGTCAGAAGACAACTAGTTTAGGGGATAATTTTGGTAAAAGGTGGATAATTTGGAAGGCTGTTGGGGAGTGGGCACTGAATGACTGTGAAGGAACAAATATTTTAGAGATAGCAGTAGGGTTGCTAATGATTAGGCTTTCTTTAGTTATGTTAGAAACCTGGGTGGGAATTCCCAGGTATGCTCAGAATTAGTCCAAAATGACAAAAAATACACCAAACCCACAGACATTGCCAACATCCTAGCTGACAGATTCAGTGCAAACTCCCCCACCCCTTCCCCACCAAAAGGGCAAATATCTATCCCAGCAGAGTGCTGCCCCCCTGACATCTCAGATGCTCAGGTAAGAGCCTCCCTCTCCAAAGCAATAAATAAAAGGTGTGGCGATGGGAGCAGCCTGTGCACCTACTTTTGCCAACCTGGTCCTTGCTAATTGGGAGGACAAGTATATTTTTTCCTCAAATTATATAAAGTATTGTAAACTATACAGAAGGTTCCTGGATGACATCATAATATTTTGGACAGGAAGTATTGAAAAATTAAATGAATTTTTCAATTATTTAGGTAATACAACTAACTTCCTTAAATTCACATACAATTTTTCCCAAGAAAGGATTGCCTACTTGGATGTGGAAATATCAAAAACAACTAACTCCTTTGAGACAAGAGTACACAGAAAGACCACCTATGTGAATTCTTTTCTCCACTATGACAGTGAGCATCCAATTCACTGCAAAAGAAATCTAGTTAAGGGCCAGTTCATTAGAGTGTCAAGAATGACAACATCTGAGGAGGAGTACAACAAAGAATGTGATAAGTTAGAAATGATGTTTATAGATAGAGGATACCCTAAAGACTTTATTAATAAGCTCAGAACAGAGGTAACAAATCAAGAAAGGGAAGATTTAAACCCATAATAGGGACAAAAGAAATTACAAATGAGCAAAATGGAAACACAGAAGAGCAAGTTGTGAACTATGAACATTCATTAGTATTAGAATACAATGAATTAAACAAAAAAGTGAAAACATTATTTAACCAAGAATGGGAGAGATTCAAGGGTTTTACAGATCTAAGGGGATTGGCAGAATCTAACCCAAAAGTAGTTTACAAGAATTCCCTAAACATAAAAAATATACTAGAAATAGGGAAAAACACAAACACACGTTTAGGGGATAGAGCAAACACAAGTAAGGTTGGGACATACAGGTGTGGTAAATGTAAACAATGTGAAATGGTCATAAATTGTGAACAAATATATTTGGAATGTAGAGATACATGGTTGTATGGTAAGGGGTATTTTAACTGTGAATCGAGAGGGGTAGTGTATTTAGTAATTTGCAAAAAGTGTCCTTCCTATTACGTAGGCAAGACGGAGAGATCCTTGAAAAAGAGGATCTATGAACATACCTATGATATTAGGAAAGGGAAGGACACTAACGCATTATACAGACATACAACAACATGCAAAGATTATGATTATGCTTTCTTTGTCCTGGACCAAGTTAAAACTGATATAAGAGGGGGCCCATGGGAGGAGAATATAGGATATAGGGAGCTGTGGTGGCAAGTGGCTTTGGAAGCCAATAGATCCCCTGGCTTGAACGAATATATCTCTATACTACCATTATTAAAGCTGAAAGCAGCTAAAGCCAAGTAGTAAAAGATATAATTCAATTCGCCACAAGATGGCGTTAATACTAATGAAAGAATATACTGCTCTCCAATGAAAACTTTGTTAAAAACATACATAGCATCCAACAATCTGAAGAGTAAATATTTATGAATGTTTTTGAAAGTAATAGAGAAAATATTTTGTTTTTATAAATATTTTTTGAAAATCTACTATGGAACAGCATCTTTTTAAAAAAGGATTAGTGGTTTTATATGGTTTTATACCTTTACATTTACTCACAGGCATATTCAAGGCTGCTTTTACTTTAACTAATTTTTGTTAGTTAATTAGTTAAATGGTGATGAGATTTGATTGGTTTTGGAAATTTTAAACATTATATAAGATGGAAAGAAGGTTGTAACTGTTTTATCTGAGGAAGTCTTATGGTAGACGAAAACGCAGGTTTCAATAAAGCGTTCATACAGACATTCAAGTGGTTACGGGTGATCCTTATCCTCCTTGGCTTCTATATTCCATGTGTTTGGTTTTGATAGCAGTAGGGTTGCTAATGATTAGGCTTTCTTTAGTTATGTTAGGAACCTGGGTGGGAATTCCCAGGTATGCTCAGAATTAGTCCAAAATGACAAAAAATACACCAAACCCACAGACATTGCCAACATCCTAGCTGACAGATTCAGTGCAAACTCCCCCCCTTCCCCACCAAAAGGGCAAATATCTATCCCAGCAGAGTGCTGCCCCCCTGACATCTCAGATGCTCAGGTAAGAGCCTTCCTCTCCAAAGCAAAAAACACAGCATCAATGGGACCAGACGGTGTCCCGGGCTGCATCCTACATGAACTCCAAGAAGAACTAAACCCAAACATAAAACTACTGTTCAATCTCAGCCTTATTACAGGATATGGACCCAAAGAGTGGCGTACAGCAACAGTGGTCCCTCTCCACAAAGGTGGTGCCTCAACGGATCCTGGAAACTATCTATAAGCTTGACTAGCTTGGTCTGCAAAGCTATGGAAAGGATCATCATGGACCTCATAAATAAAGATATTGGGGATCTACAGACACTGGATCCTACCCAGTTCGGCTTTGTTAAGGGCAGATCCTGCCTCTTAAACCTGGTTGATTTCTTTGAAACAGTCACCAAGGCCATTGACGAGGGGAAGGTGGTCCACACAGCCTACCTGGACCTTGCAAAAGCCTTCGATACAATACCCCACTCCGGCATTATAGATAAGCTCACCAGCTTAAATATAAATCCCTATGTCACTAGATGGGTTGCAAACTGGCTCAAGGACAGAACCCACATGGTTAGAATTGCTGGAGCCATGTCAGACTCCAAACCAGTTACAAGTGGCGTCCCACAAGGCTCAGTCCTGGGACCTCTCTTGTTCGGTATATATTTCTCGGAGGTACAGGCTAACACGGAAGGACTGTGGCTGGCCATGTTCACAGATGACTGCAAACTGGGCACCATAATCGACTCTCCAGCTGACACAAGCATCCTACAAAAGGGCCTCTTAGAAACAGACAACTGGTGCCAGAGCCATGGCCTCAAGCTAAACACCAAAAAGTGTATAGTCATCCCCTTTGGCAAAAACAAAGTGCCCACAAATTACCACATAGGTGGTAATCCATTTAGTACGGAAGAAGTAATTAGGGACCTGGGGACCCAAGTTGATAGCAATCTCTCATTTGACAAGCATGTGGCCAAAGTGGTTAGAAAAACATTTTATATAACCCACCTAATCATGAAGGGATTCACATCTAGATCAGGGGAGGTCATCGTGCCTCTTTACTCATCCCTCATCAGGCCCATAATTGAGCACAATACCCCTTTTGGGATGTACCTTACCAGACACCTGCAGCAACTGGAAAGACCCCAAAAGTACCTCACCAAGAGGATCAAAGGGCTCAAACAGATGCCATATGCTGCCCGGTTAAAGAAACTCCAGCTCTACTCAGTAGCATACCACCTACTCAGAGGCGATCTGTGCCTGACGTATAAAGCCATGTCCAACCCGGAATTGATGGACATGCTGCACCTCAGAAAATCCAAATCCCATCGAGCTACGCGCTCGAGAGACTTGAACCTCAGCACTGAAATAAATAGGACATGCTGGAGGGACAAATTCATAACCCAGAGGCTCCATTCACTCTGGAATAAAATCCCAGTCCAGGTTAGGCAGAGTCCCTCATTGACTCTCTTCAAGAGGAATCTTGATGAGTGGATGGGAGATAGTAGTTTACCCTGGGTATCACTTCTGTGTCACTGTTAGACAGAAGCACATTATACTAACCTCGAAAAAGGGCATAGCAAAATTCATTTAAAATGGGTGGTGAAAGCCAAACACTCTCTGGCTAGGCTTATAAATGCCCTAGGGCAGATAGCCTAGTATGAACCTATGAACCTATAATGGGGGTGCTGGTTGGTTAGGAGATTTGGACAAGTAGTGTCACTGACAAACTATATAAGGCTGATATTGGCTAATAATTAATCAATGTAATTTCTCAGGAGATTGAGGTAGTTTGGGTTAAAATAATCTAGAAGAATGATGTTTTTATAATCGTGGGAAGCTGAAGTTAAATTAAGAAGAAGGGATTAACCAGTGACCAATAGAAAGTGACTGTTTTTCCTGGAGGAAATTTTTAAAATTATCTGGTTGCATACAGTGTCTGATGATGCATTTGCTTGAGCAATGATAACTGCTGTAAGGTGTTTTTATAAAGAATGAATGTACCCCGCCTTGCCTTTTGTCATGTCTTGCATCTTACAGGTATTTGTAAGACCAAGCAGGTGCTAAAAATTGGGGGGCAGTGTGTTGAGCCATGTTTCAGTGACAGCTGTAATGTCAGGGGAGTGGGTTGTAAGGAAAATGTTTGCTTGGTCAAGTTTATTAGAGATGTTTTGGCACTGATTAATACAAAGGGGAAGTCAGAGGTTTGGGAAAAATTGTGGATGTTATATGGTGGGAAGGACTTGTATTGGATTCAGTGTTTGGTTTTAAGACGTTCATGATCAAGATGGGGGTGAATTTATAAAGGAAGTTTGAGGTGAGGTTGTTTGAGTTTGGTAGGTTTGGAGGAGAAGAGAGAAGATAAAGAAAGTGTGAAATTGGAGTTGTGTGGAGAACGAAATGTGGGAAAGAGTGGGCTAGGTCTTGGGGTACAGGTAGGTGACTGTGGGGCTTTGTGTTAGGATCATGACGGGAAGGTTAAGAGAAGGAGAAGAGGTGGGGTTACAGATGGTATGGTGTAATGGGTTAAGGGAGAAGAAGTAAGACAGTGAGGTGGAGAAGCATTGTAGAAGGTAGTGAAAGGGATGAAGTTCTGAAAGTAAGTGGCAGGACTAGGCAGTGTATATGGGAAGGTGGAGGGTTTATAAGTGATGTGTCATTTGTTAGTGGTTTTATTTAATGGTGAGTGTAGGAGAAACTGGATGGAAGTTTACAGTGAGACTATATCACATTAAGGTTGCTGAAGAAGTGGGTTGTAAGTATTTAATTTAATGACGTTGTGTGTACCTTTAATGGGTGGTCAGATGTAGTTGAGGAGAGGGTGGTATTGGAGATGTATAATTTGGAAAGCCTGAGTATTGGTTCGGGAATTAGTGCTGGGTGGGAGACTGAACCGAGCCACACCTCTAACATCTGGAATTAATCTGTGCATGTGTATGTGGTGGTTACAGGAGTTGTAGATGTCAAACAGCCCAAGCACAGGAGAGGTCAGATAAAAAAGAAAAACTAAGTCCCCCTTAAGGGTTAAAGCTATGTGTGTTCACCTTCTTTTGAGTAAACAGATCCTGTTTACCTGGGTAAGGAAGATAAGCTATTAACCTGTACTCTGCCAAGACAAGGGTAAGGAAGCTTTGACTGAACTATTATTATAGAGAACAAAAAAATATGACGATCAATACAAGAGAGCAGCAGAAAAGGCAAAACAGATGTGAAAGTGAGATTCATATAGGTACATAAAACTAGTAATTTCCCTTGTATCAGGTTCCAATAATGCCAAAACTGAAATTCTGAATGCAACAATGGACACCTTACAGAGGTAAAAAGGTTTTACTACTGGTAAACATAAAATATTAGCATGGGGGGGGGGGTGAAAGAAACATGTATGCATTTAGACTTAGTGAGGTGAGCATGAGAATGGCATGACCTTATAAGAACGTCAAGGCAATGTATATTAGAACTAGGCTGCACCAGAGGGATGGGCAGGTGAAACAGGAAATGATTATGATATTAAGGCATCACCGTTCACCACCATAGATATTAGGAAGTGCTGTTTCAAGATGGGGGGGTAATCAGATATAATCAGTTATCAGAATGGGTGACAGAGACCAAATCAGCAGAGACATTTAATAAATACTGGGATTTCTGAAAGCAGTGTGAGGAAAACTGAAGGGTCAGCAGTCCTTGATTAACAGCACCATTCCACCAGACCAGATAACCTTACACTGTCCTTCTGTAAGCATTTGTACTCAGACCAGACAGTCTAACACTCTCCTTCCACAAACATGTTTGTTTGTGTTCATAGATCCATAGGTTTATAGGTGGATACTGGGCTACTGACCCAAAGGTCTTTATAAGCCTAGTCATGTGTACCCATATAATACTTGAGAAACCCAATATAAATGATCTTGCCTAAACCTGAGATCTTAGTTAGCAACAATTGCACATATCTAGGAGGGTCATAGGTGAAATCCCTAGCAGAAATTTACATTTTTCCATCCAGTCATCCAGGCTATGCTTAAACAGGGTCATAGAGGGGCTTTGTTTGATGTGAACTGGTAGCCTATTCCAGAGGAATGGCAACCTCTGAGAGACATATCTGTCTCTCCAGTAGATACTATTTACAGTATGTCGCAGTCCAGGCTAAGGTCTCTGGAGTGGGTGGCCCTTGTTGCATTTGACTTGCAGATATGCATCATTTCCATTAAGTTTGGATCCCAGATTGCCCTGTAGGCCAGGCACAAGTCTCCTCTAAGTAATCTGTATGCTACTGAGCACAGTGACAGTGACTTCAGTCTGTCAATGTATGACATGTGCTGGAGACCCTACATTTTCTTAGTTAGAAATCTTTGAGGTCCCTCAAGTTGCTGCAGGTGACTGGTAAGTTACATACCAAAGGGAGCATTATACTCAATTACTGGCCTGATGAGGGTCGAGTAGAGAGGTGTTATAACCTCTTTCGCTCTTGAAGCAATGCCTTTGCTAATGAGGTGTGTGACGTAGAATACCTTCCTTACCACAGTAGACACATGGTGGTCAAAGTTTAGCCTACAGTTAACTTGCATTCCCAAGTCTCTCATGACTGAATTGTTACTTAGGCTATTATTATTTATATGATAGTCTGCAGGGATAGCATTTTTAATGAAGGGGATGATAATGCATTTTTTAGCATTGAGCTTGAGTCCATCCACGGCTTTAGCACCAGCCATTGGTTTGTGTAAGTCCCTCTTGAAGTATATTGACATTGTTTGGAGATTCAATGATTGCACCTAATTTGTAGTTGTCAACAAACTTAGTCAGCCACAGCCTCTCTATTCTGGCCTGAACTACTGAAAAGTATATTCCAAACAATAGGGGGACCCAGAAATGACCCCTGTGAAACCCCACTGGTGACAGGTCTGCTGTTTGAAGTAAAGTCATCAACTTTGACTGAGTGTGATCTGTCAGTAAGCCAGTTAGCAACCCACCTGATGACATAAAGGCTGATATTTAACTGGGAGAGTTTATCAATGATGCCCAAATGTGGTATTGTGTTGAAGGCCTTGGCTAAGTCAAGGTAGGCTGTATGCACAGATTTGCCTTTGTCTACGGCTCTGGTAACATTTCCGAAGAAGTCCACCAGGTTTAACAAGCATGACCTACCTCTGACAAAAAACATACTGTGTCAGATCAAGGGTCTGGAGATCATCTACAGCCTTATTTATAAGGTCCATGATAATTCATTTCATGGCCTTACAGATAAGGCTAGTTAAGCTTATGGGTCTGTAGTTCCCAGGGTCTGTTGCTGTACCCCCTTTATAAAGAGGGATGACTGTTGCTGTTTTCCATTCGGCAGGGAGTTATGAAGTTGCTAACTCATGTTTTAAACCATTTAAAACACAACTTGGGATGCCATCCAGTACCATAGAAGCTGTGTTTTTGTTGGCCTTGGAGAGAGCATTAATGACTTGCTCTTTGGAGAAACAAGATGGGGAGATGTAGAGGGAGTCCTTTGGAGGAGACAGGGGGGTGAAATTTTCACCAAACCTGTCAGCTATTAGGTTATCTGTTTTTTCAGGATCAGTCTGTGTGATGCCACACATCTGGCTCCTACCTTTTAGGTTACAGATATAGCTGAAGAATACCTTATGGTTATCCTTAGCTGTGATTGCTAAATTGTTTTCGAAGTTGCCCTTAGAGGATTTTACAAATTGTCTTATTTGTTTATTCAAGCAGAAGAGGGTGGTCTTTCAGTGCTGGGACCTCTCTTTTATATTCTTAGACAGCAAATTCTTCCTCTTGTTGTATAACTTATTAATGCTAGATGTCCATCAGGGAGGCTTGTTTTTTTAATTGAGGATCTTGTTTTGATTTTATCAGGTACAGCTGTGTCAATGCATTTGTATAAGTGTTTGTACAGGGAATTTGTGTATACCTTAGTATAGCTGTCAATGCCATCTGTGAGAACAGTAGCTTGGAAATTATTTATGCCATCCCTTAGGAGGGTATAGTTAGCTTTGGTGAAATTATTTAGCCTGATTTCACCAAAGAGGGATTCAGGTGTTATAGCTACTTCAAATGTGACTGATTTGTGATCAGATTTAACTAGTGAGGGTCCTATACTTTTGGCAGTGCAATGGTCACCCATGTTGGTGAGGACCAGGTCAAGAATATTTGAGCCCCTTGTGGGGTTGCATACAATTTGTTCTAGGGCATTAGTGTTAACAAAGTCTAAGAACCATTGTGTGAGCATGTTGGTATTCATATAAGTTTCCCAGTCAATGGAGGGAAGAGTTAAAATCTTCCATGACTAGAGCATTTGGTTGTAATTTGATTGACTCAAGTAGGTCCAAATAACCAGTGTGAGTATATTGGTTCATTAAAGGGGGCTTGTAGCTAATGATGATGACTTGAAGGGGGGTTTTACCCACAGTTAATGCAACTTGGAGTAACTCCATGGAGTCTTCCTGTCTAATCATTCTAGAGGTGTATTTATCTTTGAGGAAGATAGCTACTCCTCCTCCTTTGGTTCTCGCACATTCATTTTGCAGTCTGAAAGTGTGGATAGCATTGTATCCTTGCAAGGTTGGGGTACTCTCTGTGACCCTGAACCAAGTTTCTGTGACTGTACAGATGTCAATATCCTCCAGGGAGAGGAGTGCATCCAGAGAGTGCAGTTTCTGATTTAAACTCCTAGCATTTAGCAGCCTAATCTTTAATTTATTTGTGAGTGATATTTTCACGTTGGAAATTTGTTCTTGACACCTTGTCTAAAAAAGGCACTATGGGATACGCAAGTACCTTAGCCAGTAACCTAAAGCCTAGAGATAGCAGGTGAAGATCATCTCTGGCAAAGCAGCGTGGTCTATGAAGCATGTCATCCCAGGCTAACAGGGACTGTATCACCTCAGAATGACACCAAAAACTAAGCAAATGGCTAAAGTCAATTATTTTTTGTTTATATTGTGCAATCATCCTAGGTGTGGGTAGATTGCTGCTCAAGGCTAGGGACATACCTTCCTGGGACACATAGTCATAGAACTCAATCATGTCTCTCTTCATACAGTGAGATACATCTCAGGTCATTCACACAAACATGAACTATGAAAGAGTCATAAAAGTATTTGTTGTTGAGAAACTTGATAGACAGCTGACCGTAACCTTCTCCTTGTCCAGCCTGGTGACTGAGCCATCTGTGTGTTTCACAATGGAGTCACCTATTACAAAAAAAAGTAGTTAGATGTGCTTTGCCTTAGGGGTTTATTTAGTGAGACACTGGTAGCTGTGTTTTTGTGTGTATTGAGTGCTGTAGTATTAGGTGTAGCATGTTTGTGTTTGGAAGGTCTCTGGTATTTAGGTAGGCTTATGGTGAGTATCTCTGTGTATGATGGTTTATGTGTTGAGTGCATACTTTGCATAGGAGGTGTAGTATGTGAGATGACAACCTGTTCAGTGTTACTTTTCTGTGCATGAGAGAACAAAGATTCCAGATTCTTAGTGTAGATGCATCTCTCACAAATTGTACCTAGATGATTTAAGACTAGCAGGTTGTCAGTGTACATTATGAAGTTGCTACAGTGCTTTAGGATACCCATGTCAATCAGGCTGGTAGCAGAAATAGAAGGAAACTGACCATCCATAATCCATAATTCTAGGTTAAATCCTATTTTCACAGTGGGGAGAGAAAATGGAGGGGTGTGGTGTAACTGGGTGCTCTAAACCGGGTCTATACTAATGGGGTGCTCTATAAAGGGTCTGTACTAGCTGGGGTTCTCTAAATGGTATGAGACTATTGCAGATTTGCAGGTTTTGGGATTGTTTAAGGGCGACAGTGCAGCTGAGGTGCTCTCTGAGCAGTAAAGTGCAATTTAAGGACTTCTTGGCTGGATCATGGGCAGCTACTAAGGGAAATTTTATCTACTGAAGTTTTTGCATTGATAACTGCCAGTGGTTACTGTCACATTGTCAGCCTAGCTATCTGAAATTTTGTAAATAATTATATCTCATTTGAGAATATCAATATAATTTATATAGATGTGTGACAGAAAGAGATATTGCCAGCCCAGCTATCTGGAATTTTGTAAATAGCTATATGTCTTTTGTGAATAGCAGCAGGATGCAATTGCTTGTGCTACCATTATATTAAAATCGTATGCCATATTGCGTAGACATCTGCTGAAGAGATATTTTTATACACCACTGTAATTGTTTAAATGCATATATTTTAGAGGAGATTAGCTTGAAAAACTTAAGAACAGTTGAGATTGAAGTACTTTATTGATGGGCCATAAACAAGAGAAGTAATCTTTCAGTTTCAGTTAACAGGAGGCAGGATGTCTACACTAGAGGACTCTATCTGTTGTTTAGTAAGTGTTTTATTGGTTTATGTCTTCTAGCAGTTGCAAACATCTGAAGGCTATGCATTTTAACAGAGAGATGTTAAATGCTACCAGCTGTTGTGGGGGTTTAGCCTGGGAGCTGAAGTCAGTTGACAAAAAGTGATGTCATGCTGCAAGTATCCCAGAAGTAATATTTGATATTAATTTAAGAACTCTCTGAGAGAGTGACAGTGCATTTTGTATTTTGTCTTTGACCTGGAAACATCCATTCACCACTTCTGCCTGCTTGTTGTTCTGTAAGTAAGTTTTTAGGGCATAGTAACTCTTTTCGATTTAGATAGGAATATAGTAAAGTATAGCTTAGATATTTTATTTATTTAGTTGAGACTGTCCTGCAATGTTGTTTTAAATATTTCCTGTGGTTTTGAACTCTGATGTAACTGATTATTTACTGAGTATTGTCTTGTTATTTTATTATTTATTATTAAATATATTTAAACCTATCATTGTGGCTGATATCTGTGAGACATATTTAAGCTCTTAGGGTACTTGCATATCTGTTTGGTGACACTGTACAGGTCACTCCTAATAGCCTGGCCCTTAGTTAAACTACCATTTGGATTAATAGTAACATTACACAGTAAGATTGGACACCCTTTGCTAAGAGCCTTAAAGTAGCTGATAAGGAGCTGGCTGGTGGCAGTGAAAACTACCTTATAGTCTGAGCAGAAGGGGGCATAGCTAGTAAAGCTATGCCAGCCTTTCCTAGGTGTGTGTGTGTGTGTGCATGTGTGTGCATGTGTGCGTGTGTGCGTGTGTGCGTGTGTGTGTGTGTGTGTGTGTGTGTGTGTGTGTGTGTGTGTGTGTGTGTATAAATCAAATCTCAAAGTGTGTGTGTGTGTGTGTGTGTGTGTCAGCTACTTGGGCAGAGACACAAAGCACTGGTTGGCAGAGAGAATGCCGGAGGTATTAGCTTGGCCACTCAGCTGAGATCTCAACTTGATAGCTGTGTCAGTGGGGAGTCTTACTGGGGATCTGAAGAAAGAGGGATAAATCAACCCCAGACTGACTGTGGTTTCTGTGTGCTCTTAAGGGAAATTGTACTCTACTGTGTGTGTACTTGTCATTCTCCCAGTGTGTACGTTCCCCACTGTTGCCAGTGGTGAGGGTTGAGGCTCCTTGATTACTGGGCCAGTGCTGGGATGTCACATATTAATTGTCCACCACTGAGTATAGTGCATGATGGTGCATGGAGGTGCACTACTCACAAACAGATTAATACAACAGAGCAGTGGCTGGTCACCTAACTCTGTGGAGCTGTGTTAAAATGAGGAAACCTGTGCAAATGTGGGGCTTATGTAGCAACAGTGAGCAAACTGAATTAAACAATTTAACGAATAAAAAAGCTCAGCACTGAGCCCTGTGCCAGCAACCTTCAATCAGATGAGTCCTAATTGCACTCTCCTGCCACAAGGGTGCAGGAGGGCCCTCTCCAACAAAAGATAGTCTTGTTTGGTGCTCAATTTAGCAAACAGAACCAGATTCAGCAGGTCTGAATCTAGTCTATGCTACAGCAGACAAAAAGTGCAAGAAATCAGCAAAAACAGTTTTAAAAAATCAGCAATATAACAAAAATACAGTTTAAAATTGCAAAATACAGTATAAAATTGTACTTATGGTTAGCAGAATGCAAATGATTCCTCGGATTGCACAGATAAATGCAGCAGAGCATTGGCTAGTCACCTAACTCTGTGGAGCTGTGTTAAAATATTAATAAATGAGGGCAACTGAAGAGACCGATTCATATTCCAAAGGCTACCTCATCCATGGAATAAATTTCCCATCTTCATAAAACAAAGCCACTCCTTCACTCTCTTCAAAAAGAATTTGGATAAATGGATGGGGAACCATAAATTCATTCCTGGGGTAATGCCCATGTCCCTTATGAACAGAGGCAGTCTGTAAAATGACTCAGGAATTCAACACCCAAAAATCCATTACCCTGATCCTACCCTATCCGATATCTGCAGAATTAAGATATAATATTGTCATATCCTGGGTATTATTGGCTAGGCTTGTAAAGGCTCTTATGCCATTAACCTAGTAATCACCAATGAACCTATGTTGGCTCACAGATAGAGTGGAAAATGTTATGAACAGTATTGCTGTGTAGATAAAGGAATTAAAAAGGTGTCAAGGCATTAAAAAACAGAGCATAATGCAGTTCAGTAAACTACAAAATTGACAGCAGTTTGTTTGAAGTGATGTTTTCATAAGTAGAAAATGTGTAAACTAAGTGGCACAGCTGTTACATAACTGTCAGAAAATTAATTACTACACTAAGCACAACAACCAGGAAATGATGGCAGGATAAAAGTAAGGAGAAACTTTTAAAGGATACAAACCTCTGAGGAAACAGAAATCTGTTAATAAGTTCTTTACTTCTGGGGTAGCTAATTAGCCACTTTGTTAAGTTCTTATAGGAGGAGGAGAATAAATACTTGAATGTAAGTATGGTCAATTGGTTCTTGTCCTTGTTTCTGAAGCACAACACATTCAGGAGTGCTAATTAGACAGCCTTGTGCCTAGCTGCATAAGAATGGCACTCCGATTAATAAGTAGCAGTACTCCCTCACTGAAACATAGATCTAAATGTTCAAATTTAGACTTAAGAGGTCTTAGAAGCATTAAATATACTCAAGGACATATTAACAGGAAAAAAGATAAAATGAAAAAAATATATGTGTTATTGGACCATAATTTCTTTATAGAACCATTCACATCTTCATAATTCTTTCCATTAAGCTATACAAAATCATTTACTAGTGCATGGACTGACATACAGAAAAAGTTAAAAGCATATTAGTTTCCAAACTGAAGCAAGTTATATAATCATGTAAGGTGCAGAATATATGTGAAGCAAACTGTTTTCCTTAAACAAGAATGCTAAATACCTTGTAACTAACAAGGCATTAACACAGATAAAGTACTTTTTCTGTAATGATGTGTTGTTTTGATGACTGTTTTGAAACTGACAAAGAATTTATGTGATCAAAACAAAACAAAAACAGATGAGGCTCACCACGGCCGATAAAAAACACTTTATTCACTGCAGTATAGTTAGCACTTTCACGTTTTAACAACACTTCTTCAGACTTCAAAACAATTCATTCAAAAGCAGCAGTTTATAAATAAAATTTCAAATTCAGATCAACCAATCAAGGCTGCTAAATAATTACACTTATCATCATTGTTAAAAACCAACAAATCACAATGCACTATAATTAATCAGGTTACTCAGACAAATAAATAAAAACAGTGTTGTTTGCCATTTAAAAAGCCTAGTAACCATATTATATATATATATAAAACAAATATTATAAATGCTATAAAAGCATTATGAAATGCATATATAACACAAGGTGGTAAGAAAACTAATGTTATAAAGGACTGATGTAATAAAATACTAGTATAGTTAAAAACTAATGTTTATAGGGGCATGCTATCAGAAAGGGCTTAAGTGTAGCTTTTTCATTTAGCCCATGTCCCCTTGTGTCCCTGTAACCTAATGATCCACCTGTTCTCACACTCGTCTGTGTGATTCTTTATATTTCCAAGTCTATTGGTCTTACTGACTAGCTGCAGTGCATTAAACCTGACAGTATGTGATGTCCCTACATTCAGAATATGTCTAGCCAGGGCATTATGTTCATCTTCGCTGTTAATGGCATATATATGCTCCCTCACTCGTTCTCTAAGGCTTCTATTGGTTTTTCCAATATAGAAGCAGGAGCATGACTGGCAAACTGCCAGATACACTAAATCTCTAGATTTGCAATCAGCATAAAAATTAAAAGTAAATTCAATACCTGTATCTGGATGTACAAAAACATTTTTTCCAGACATATAATTGCACATCCTTGATTTTCAAATTAACATTACTATATGGAATAACAATTCTATTGACATTAGTAGTTACATTCCTATCAATAGAATTGTCATTCCATATAGTAATGTTAATTTGAAAATCAAGGTTGTGATCAGTAAAAATTGGAGCATCCTAACCACTGATGAAAGAATTTCTGAGTTAGTGAGGGATAGGCCCAGTTTTACATATAGAAACACTAAATCTCTAAAAAGGTTATTGTGCTATGAAAATGATAATAAGGTTGTTAGTTTGTCTAATAGAAAGGGCACTTTTCCCTGTAGGAGCTGAAATCAATGCAATTATATGCATTAACAGCGGAGATGATACATAATGCCCTGGCTAGACATATTCTGAATGTAGGGACATCACATACTGTCAGGTTTAATGCACTGCAGCTAGTCAATAAGACCAATAGACTTGGAAATATAAAGAATCACACAGACGAGTGTGAGAATAGGTGGATCATTAGGTTACAGGGACACAAGGGGACATGGGCCAAATGAAAAAGCTACACTTAAGCCCTTTCTGATAGCACGCCTCTATAAACATTAGTTTTTAACTATACTAGTATTTTATTACATAAGTCCTTTATAACATTAGTTTTCTTACCACCTTGTGTTATATATGCATTTCATAATGCTTTTATAGCATTTATAATATTTGTTTTATATATATATAATATGGTTACTAGGCTTTTTAAATGGCAAACAACACTGTTTCTATTTATTTGTCTGAGTAACTTGATTAATTATAGTGCATTGTGATTTGTTGGTTTTTAACAATGATGATAAGTGTAATTGTTTAGCAGCCTTGATTGGTTGATCTGAATTTGAAATTTTATTTATAAACTGCTGCTTTTGAATGAATTGTTTTGAAGTCTGAAGAAGCGTTGTTAAAACGTGAAAGTGCTAACTATACTGCAGTGAATAAAGTGTTTTTTATCGGCCGTGGTGAGCCTCATCTGTTTTTGTTTTGTTCCTATAAGTATCAGTTCTGAGGAGGCTTTTTATCCAGGACTGTTTAACGTTTTTGCTCAAATTTATGTGATCACATGGTGAAGACTCTAAACTTAATTTTGAAAATTTAAGTTATTAATCCATACATTTTAAAACATGTTACACTGATTTGCACATGATAGACAAATCATTCTTATTTGGAACCAACAGATTCAAGTGTGTGTTTACGTGTGTGTGTGTGTGTGTGTGTGTGTGTGTGTGTGTGTGTGTGTGTGTGTGTGTGTGTGTGTGTGTGTGTGTGTGTGTGTGTGTGTGTGTGTGTGTGTGTGTGTGTGTGTGTGCATATTCTCCTTCACCAACTTGCAGAAAAGTGACACTCATTAAGTATCAATTTTTTTATTGATTTTGGTAACTATTTCAAATGTCAGGACCCCATGAGTGAGTCCTAAAGTATGCAGACTGATGACTGGATGGTCAAAAAAATAGACTTGTTTATACCAAGTCTGAGATCACCATTCCTTAGAATATTCTCTTTCTTTCATGTATGGCAATCTTGGAATTGCTATATACAAGTTCGATGGAGGGTTTGTCCACCACATCAGGTGGTGCAGGGTGGCTTTTTCCTGCAAAAAAACAAGTTTAAAAGAGAAGGGCAATGTTTGAGATTCACTCGTCCCCTGTGTTTTCAATCTTTTTTTTCATTGTATTGACAATCAACATTCTGAGTGCCTACATTTCAGTTGGGAGCCTTCATTTTCTGAAAGTTAAAACCCACCCCAGTGGATGAAATTACAGCACTCACAAAAGGAAATGAAATGCCCTCTGTTTCCATGATCTATCAAAAGACCCGTAACAATAGCACCAGACATACGTTGAATAGTGATACCATTAGAGAAAGGATTTTTTGTAAGATAATGTGTAGGGTTTTCTTTTGGTACAGGGGAAGGATTAGTGCAGAGAGAATCCCCCATGTCTTACCTTATTCAAATTTACTAACCCTAACCACACCTCAGCTTCTAACCCTAATCCTGCACATTATGTTATAAAAACAAACTTTCCCTAACAGTGGTACTATGTAAGGTACTCATCCCACACACCAGCATATACACACAGCACTAAAACTGTTTTTATTTTAATTTGCCTAGCCCTTACTCTAACCCTAAGCCCAAACACTCCCACACCTAATGCTGAAACCTTTAGTGTACCCAAAAGTTTCAGCATTAACACATCCAATCATTTGCCATACCCAAAACACATCCCCTGCACAAAACTAACTGATCATCAGATTATCAGCATTCCAGCAGTCAGTAAATCCTACACGTGACAGTGTTTTAAATGAAAAATGAAAAAAAAAACACAGACTCACACACTGTTAGCAAAGAGCACATTCGATGGAAACACTGCAAGTGCATGCGCGTGTGTGTGTTTAAAAACAAAAAAACAATTCAGTAGTGACATATGGACTGATGTATTCCAATAAAACTAGCACCGTTGTCCCACAAGCAGAGATCTGGAATTTTCTCAGACAAATGAACTTTCAAAAAGTCACAATTCAAATTATGTTTCCATAAAATCATATGCTCTACTCTATCAGTCATGATGACTGTCCACAATCAGTGCAAAATGCCTTTAAAAAAGGGTGATCAAGGCGGGAGTTGGCAAGAGGACTATTGCATGGTGCTCCACTCTGCACTCCCTCTAGAGCTGGCTTTGTTACAGCTTCAGTCAAGAAAACTCAGTAGGCACCTAAATGCTTTCATGTGTGTGTGTGTGTGTGTGTGTGTGTGTGTGTGTGTGTGTGTGTGTGTGTGTGTAAATGTTTGTTGTCACAATGTAAATGTGTGAGCTTAATGGGTCAGTGAAACATTTTTTCTTTATTGAATAAGCTAATTACACAGCGCTGCAAAGCTCATGGGAGGCTTTACTTTAAAATAGAAGACTGTGAAATGGGAAGTCTTGGATGCTACCTTATGCCTCAAACTGGGCAAGATACCAGGGCAATGACTTTGATGCTTCTTCTATAAAAACTTCAGATGTCATTTATTTCCATTTCCATTACAATTAGCCAAGAAACTTTGTTATTCTTAAACCTAATTACTATCTTCCTATAATCAAGAATTTTCTTCCCGTATCATTAATCAGTTTAGAAATGAAGTTGTATTAATTGTTTTTGGCCAGATGATTTTTTGTCTCATGACTAATAAAATTAGAGGTTCATAGGTGTGTATTAGATAAATCTTCAGGCTTGTTGGCTGTTGGTGAAGCACCAACCAAGAGGAGAAAACGCTGAGAGAAGAAAGGAGCCACTTTTGAGATTTTAAGTATTTTTCCTCTGTTTATTTGCTAAGTTTTTCTGCATAGCCGCCTATTTTGAGCATTTTCTGGCTTGTTAAACTTGATTTCTGCATTAGTAACTGTATTTAGAGCACAACCTAGAGCTGTTTACTGAATTTCCTGTTTGCACTTATTTTTAAAATTGTTTTTTTCTCAAAACTTGCATTTTGTCTGTCTTTGGCCTAGCACTCTTGTGTGGGGTCATTTACTGCACTGTTATAACTTGTTGATACTTGTGAACCTCTGCTATCTCTGAAAAACAAAAAAAAATCTTGCTTTTTTCCCACTTTTCTGAGATTTAAAAAAGTTCAGTTGCAGGCTTGCTGTTCTTGAACTGTTTGTAAGTTTCTTGGAGGCTATTTTTTGCTTGGGCTAAAGGGAAGTCTCTCTGTTGATCAGTGGCAGTGAAAAACATTGAGCAGCCTGCCTGCCCCTGTGGGAGTGGTTACTGACTTGAAACTGTAGTTTTATTGGCCATTTTGGGTTAATTCCAAACTCCTTCATCTTCTTCTCTTAAAACCTGGTTGCCTCGTGGTTTTGGCATCTTTTCAGGCTTGTTGGCTGTTGGTGAAGCACCCACCAAGAGGAGAAAACGCTGAGAGAAGAAAGGAGCCACTTTTGAGATTTTAAGTATTTTTCCTCTGTTTATTTGCTAAGTTTTTCTGCATAGCTGCCTATTTTGAGCATTTTCTGGCTTGTTAAACTTGATTTCTGCATTAGTAACTGTATTTAGAGCACAGCCTAGAGCTGTTTACTGAATTTCCTGTTTGCACTTCTTTTTAAAATCGTTTTTTTCTCAAAACTTGCATTTTATCTGTCTTTGGCCTAGCACTCTTGTGTGGGGTCATTTACTGCACTGTTATAACTTGTTGATACTTGTGAACCTCTGCTATCTCTGAAAAAAACAAAAAAAAACTTGCTTTGTTCCCACTTTTCTGAGATTTAAAAATGTTCAGTTACAGGCTTGCTGTTCTTGAACTGTTTGTAAGTTTCTTGGAGGCCATTTTTTGCTTGGGCTAAAGGGAAGTCTCTCTGTTGATCAGTGGCAGTGAAAAACATTGAGCAGCATGCCTGCCCCTGTGGGAGTGGTTACTGACTTGAAACTGTAGTTTTATTGGCCATTTTGGGTCAATTCCAAACTCCTTCATCTTCCTCTCTTAAAACCCTCTTTTGCGCGGTTTTGCACGTTTTTGTGCATAGCGCAACAGCGGGCAGCGCCGCCTAATTGGGTTTAAACTATTCCTGGCTCCACAAAGCCTGCTCTTCACTTTTTCCCTTAGAACTGCTCTATCTCTCAATTTAAACACCATATTCTCATTCTAAGGCCCTTCACTGGTCCAATTAAGTAATCCTACAAGTTAGCACTATTAAAACCATAAGCACTACTTACTCTTATACTCTCTAGGATTACCCTGTCCTCTATTGGTCCATCTTAAATTCAGTTTCCCTATATTACTCTAGCATGTCCAAAGGTCAGTCAATGGTTTCCTCTCCAGTCCAGCTGGTGAATCTGGGAAATCTGAGGCAATGTTACAACTGTCTCATGTACACGGACAACCCTCTCCTCCTCCAAACAGGTTCAAATATATGTGAGATGCAACTATTTAGCCAAACTGGAGGCTGAGCTCTCTCATCTCAAAACTGGTGTAACCAGTCAGGAGGAGAAAGTAACCTCACATAACACAATTCCAGTATCACGTAGTCCCACCACATCAGCAAACCAAACACATAAATACACAAAAACATACTCGGAGGCTCTAAATAAAAATCTACCTAAGCAACAGAGACCTCCAAAGCAGACATCAAAGCAAACGCTACCTCAAAACAAAACACGCACAACACATAGCCCACAAAGTCAGTGTGCCAAGCAGCCACAGCCCTTAAGGCTGAATAACACACCTGATACTCTTGTAATAGGTGACTCTATTGTCAGATACACTGACGTCCCGCTCACCAGGCTGAATAAAGAGAAGGTCATGGTGAGCTGCCTGTCAGGTGCTAGGATCCGTTACATAACGCAAGCACTCAGGTCACTCCAAAGCAAATACAAATATGACTCAGTCATTGTACATGCTGGTGTGAATGACCTGAGACGTACCTCCCTGGATTACATGAAAAGAGACATAGAGGAGCTCTCTGATCATATAGCCCAGGCTGGTATGACCCTGACCTTGAGCAGCATCTTACCCTCACCTAGAATGATGCCACAGTACAAAGACAAAATGATTGATTTTAACAATTGGCTAAAATTTTGGTGTAATTCAAAGGGGATCCAGTGTCTGTCAGCCTGGGATGACATGCTCAACAAGCCATGTTGCTTTGCTAGGGATGGCTTGCACCTGTCACTACTGGGCTTTCAGATATTGGCAAAGGCTCTTGCCACCCCCATAGTGCCTTTTTTTGGCAAGGCTCAAAAGTCAAACCCACCCCCATAGACAGCACAAGGAACAAGAAACTAAGGGTAATGCTGCTTAACGCCAGAAGTCTTAACCTCAAGATGCACGCACTTGAAGTTCTCCTCAGTATGGAGAACATCGATATCTGTGCAGTGACAGAAACCTGGTTCAAGGCTCCAGAGAGCACCCCAGCACTACCAGGCTATACCTCATATCATGCTTTTCGGCCCCAAAACCCGGACCGAACCACAAAAGGAGGGGGAGTTTCCATATTTATCAAGGATATCCACACCTCCAGGTTAGTGGCATTGCACGAAGTATCGGAGACCATCCATGTGCAACTAACAGTGGGCAAGACTGCTTTTCAGTTTATAGCATCCTACAGACCACCCTCTCAAAGTCAGGAATACCACTCGGCTTTCCTGAAAACATTGGAGAACATGAAGATCTCTCCGAACACCATTATATTGGGCGACTTCAACTACCCAAACATTGACTGGGAGCACTACTCAAGCCCCAGCACCTTAGCCCAAAGGTTCCTGGAAATTATAAACTCAAATGCTATGGAACAACTAGTCACCACTCCCACAAGAGGGGACAACATACTAGACCTGATCATTACCAACATGGGGACTCTATGCTCCACACCAGAAGTATATCCCTCATTGGTAAGATCAGACCATAAATTAATTTCACTGGATGTCCACATCCCGACCCCACCCCAGCCCAGAAAACCACAGTGAAAAACTTCTCAAAAGTGAACTTCTCACTTCTCAAAACCAAAGTGGAATCCTTCAAGACCCCAGGGCCAGTGGAAACTACAGCCCAAACTGCAGAATCCTATATAAACGCATTCTACGGACATCTCCAGGAATGCATGGATCATGCTATCCCAAACAAAACCAAGACCCAATCATCCAAAGGCAGGCGTCCAGTCTGGTGGACCCCTGCCATAAATAATCTGTACAACAGAAGGAGGAAGCTACTACATGATAGAGCAAAATCCCTAATAGGGAAGGCATCTCTGATCAGTACTAGCAAAAAATTACGATCCCTCATAAAATCCTCCAAGGCCAGCTTTGAGAGAAAAATTGCACAGGACACCAAAGACAATCATAAGGCTTTTTTCAGTTATGTTAGGAACCTGGGATGCAACTCCCAGAGTTGTTCTGAGTTGATTCTAAACGACAAAAAATACACTGAACCCACAGACATCGCCAATATCCTGGCAGACAGGTTCAGTGCAAACCCCCCCCTCCCCCCAAAAGAGCAATTATCTATGCCAGCAGAGGGCTGCCTCCCAAACATCTCTGATGCTCAGGTGAAGGCTGCCCTCTCCAAAGCAAAAAACACTGCTTCCATGGGACCAGATGGTGTCCAAGGTTGTGTCCTACATGAACTCCAAGAGGAACTAATCCCTCAAATAAAACAGCTATACAATCTCAGCCTCACTACAGGTTATGTGCCCATGGAATGGCGTACAGCAACAGTGGTCCCACTCCACAAAGGTGGAGCCTCTACGGACCCTGGAAACTATCGCCCCATAAGCCTGACTAGCTTAGTCTGCAAGGCTATGGAGAGGATCATCATGGAGCTCATAAACAAAGACATTGGGGACCTACAGACACTAGATCCTACCCAGTTCAGCTTTGTCAAGGGCAGATCCTGCCTTTTGAACCTGGTTGACTTCTTCGAAACAGTCACCAAAGCCATAGATGAAGGGAAGGTAGTCCACACAGCCTATCTGGACCTTGCAAAGGCATTTGACACAATACCCCACTCGGGCATCATAGATAAGCTATCCAGCTTAAATATAAACCCCTATGTCACAAGATGGGTCGCAAACTGGCTCAAAGACAGAACCCACAGAGTGAGAGTTGCTGGAGCCATGTCAGACTCGAAACCAGTCACAAGTGGCGTCCCACAGGGTTCTGTCCTGGGACCACTCTTGTTCGGTATATACTTTTCCGAGGTACAGGCAAATGTGGGAGGACTATGGCTCACCAAGTTTGCAGATGACTGCAAACTGGGCGCCATAATCGACTCTCCAGCTGACACAAACATCCTTCAAAAAGGTCTCACAGAGACAGATAACTGGTGCCAGCACCATGGTTTAAAGCTAAATGCCAAAAAATGTATAGTCATACCCTTTGGCAAAAACAATGTGCCCACAAATTACCACATAGGCAGAAACCCATTAAGTACAGAGAAAGTTATTAGGGACCTGGGGACCCAAGTTGATAGCAATATCTCCTTTGAAAACCACATTGCCAAAGTGGTTAGAAAGACCTTCTACATAGCCCACCTCATCACGAAGGGTTTCACATCTAGATCAAGAGAGGTAATCGTGCCCCTTTATTCATCCCTCATCAGGCCCATCATAGAATACAATGCCCCTTTTGGGATGTACCTTACCCGACATCTGCAGCAATTAGAAAGACCCCAAAAGTATCTCACCAAGAGGATCAAGGGTCTCAAACAGGTGCCATATGCTGCTCGGTTAAAAAAACTCCAGATCTACTCAGTTGCATACCGCCTACTTCGAGGCGATCTATGCCTGACATACAAAGCTATGTCAAATCTAGAATTAATGGACATGTTCCACCTCAGTAAATCTAAATCCCTTAGAGCCACATGCTCGAGGGACTTGAACCTCAGCACAGAAATAAATAGAACTTGCTGGAGGGACAGGTTCATAACCCAGAGGCTCCCTTCACTCTGGAATAGAATTCCAATTCATGTGAGGCAGAGCACCTCACTGAATCTCTTCAAGAAGAATCTCGATAGGTGGATGGGGGATTGTAGGTTTGTCCCAGGGATTACTCCCGTGTCACTATTAGACAGAGGCACAGTAAACTAAACCTTAAAAAGGGCACAGTATACTCAAATCAAGGGGTGGCGTAAGCCATACAGAATCGGGCTAGGCTTATAATTGCCCCAGGGCAGATAGCCTAGTATGAACCTATGAACCTATAAACAACCACAAGGGCCTTTTTAAGCTTAGCCATGCATCCCAAATCTCTGGCAAGTTCTGATACCTTTAATAAGTGTAAGTAGGGACTTGGGAGATGAAACCTTTACAAGCAGGAGCCTGGGAAATGAACCATTTACAGGCTGCCTGTGTCCACTAGAGACATAAGTGACAAACCAGGGATGAAGTTCGACTTTTCTTTTCAATTGTCTAAGTTACTGATGAATTGGATTAGGGCTGAATTCCACTTCACATGGATGGGGAACCTATTCCAGGGAAGGGGTAATCTCTGGTATACATACCCATCTCTCCAGCGGGTTCTATTTATATTACAGGCAAGGTTTAAGTCTTTAGAATAGCTAATTCTGGTGCTGTTTGTTTAGCAGTTATGCAAGATATCCATCATGGTGGCATCTGACAATGCCTTGTATGTCAGGCACAGATCTCCCCTCAACAATCTGTAGGAGACAGAATACAGGGTTGCAGGAGCGGCATTAGGTCAACTGGTGCCCTAGGCAAAAGGGTTACATGGTGCCCACACACCACTCGGTGCTCCCATCCTGGTCTACCTACAGCAAATAAATACTAGAAATGCGCCCCTGTTAGAGCGGCGCCCTAGGCGGCCACCTAGTTGGCCTATGCCTAAGGCCGGCTATGCAGGGTTGGGGCTTTGAGTTGGTCTGCATAAGGCATGTTACTTACACCCTGTATTCTTTAAGTGAGGAGCCTCTATGCATGTTCCAGTTGATGGGTGTGCCTGGTTAGGTACATAACAAAGGGGGCATTGTACTCAATGACACATGATGGTCAACGGCTAGCTTGCTGTCTATGTGTGTCCCCAAGTTTCTGACTACTGGGTAAACTATTAGGGCTGCATTATCAATATGATAGTCATGAGGAGTGGATGACTTCTAGAAGGGTACTATTATGTATTTCTTGGCATTTAACTTTTGCTCTGACACAAGTTATTTGTCTGTCAGCCCTTTCTGGAGAACATTAGTGTTGGAGGAGGATTCTATGACTGCTCCTGATTTGTAATCATTTGCAAATTTGATCAGTCAGAAGCCCTTGACATTGGCCTTGACTTCAGAGAAGTAAATGACAAAAAGGAATAATCCCAGGACTGAAACCTCAGGGACTCTGCTTGTGACTTGCCTCTTTGTAGAGGTGGACCATCTAATTTTAGCTTCATGGGTCCTGTCTGTGAGCCAGCTGGCTATCCATTGGATGACATAAGGGTTTATATCTAACCTCTTCAGTTGGTTAACAATGCCCAAGTGGGGTTATTGTGTCAAATGCCTTGGTCAGGTCAAGGTAGACAGTGTGAACCATTTTGCACTCATCCATTAACTCAAAAGTTCATTTGGATTTCATGAAATAATGACAGAGACAGACTAATAAATATAATTTTGGAACTGATTCTATACCATGTCATTAATTCCAGAAATCAACATTTCTTTGCTTTATATTTTCTTTGAGGACATGCTCTCTTTCTATTTGCAGTGTTAAGGAAATTTGCCTTCCTGGAGCATTACATTTAATCTGTTATTGTCTTATAAATGTAGGCAACTACTTGTCTTGCTATCAGTGGAAGATCATTGTCTCCTATCAAGATTTTTACAGGCACAAAGCAGGGGTGCCTGTGTTGCCCTATCCCATTATTTTATCCTTAAATTCTTTTTTTTTAACCATTCAAGATTCTAAACATTTATGCATTAATTTCTTGAATACCAGCATCAACACTACATTGTTGGCAGTTAAATTGTTTGGCATGTTCAATGCCTGGCTAAGTACATACCTCAGTTATTATAAGTCAATGGAGAATGCAGTAAAACTTCAAATTAGAAAATGAAACGTATAAATAAATCTTTTGAACATGATGAATAAGGTAAAAAGTCCAACAGTAAGGTGTCACTAAAAAATAAATACCTCACAGTTGGATGTAAATCTGATGTCTATACCTCTCACTACAAAAATTTCAATCAAATACTATAGCAGGGTCAAACTGGACTTAGGAAAAGAGCACAGACATAAATTTTGCTTCCTCACTAGACCATCTGTCACTAAAATTAGCACATTTCCTACACATTTCTAATTTTGCAATAACTCATTTTCACGTATTTCAGATAAGTTTCTCAAATCTACAGTCCCAGCAATCTTTAAGTTGGTCTTAATAATCTATCAGTCCTGAAACCTAAAAGGTGATGAAAAAAATCTAAACAAAAAAATATCTGCTGCTCTTCTGCGTGGTTAGAAAACTAGTGAAATTATTTTGCATTTCTGGAGACTCTACTCCATGGTGCAGTAGTATCCATCTATGGATTTTAAAAATAAAATTATGGATTTTAACAATAAAGTATTTTAAAGAGTATATGCATTTCTCTCAAGTTTATTCATTGTATAGACAAAATCCTCAGATATTTTCCCAAACACCCTTTATTTATCAGACTTTTAATACTCGACCAATACCGTAAGCAAGATAGGAAGAAGGATGTGATTGCTCTGGGTGTAAACTGTCAGGAGGGATGTGATCACAGCTGGTATTGTTGCTGCTGCAATGAATGTGTTTAGCATCTTAACTGGTCTAAACTTTGGAAGACCTGCTTTTTGCCTTTTGGCTATGTTGAGGAGTACACTGTGAGCAACATGCTAACACTATGCAACAAAAGGATAAATAAAACACCAACTCATTTGCATGGCAGGAAGTCCATACTGTCAATGAAGTTCTCTATAGTGCTGGTAAAGATACTATGACTGTGTCCCAACCCACCCCAAGACAGGGATGATGTAATATCCCAACAATGGAACTTCACACAGCACCAGATCCCCATATTACTATTATATGGTGATAATCTCTTGCCCACCACCATCTAATGACTTTGATTAGCCCATACTGAGGTGGTTTAAAGCAGTTGCTTCACTGTGCAGTATAGCATACATTGGCTCTGCACATAGCTGCTTGGTAGGACAGACTGTAGAGTACCTAACTTCCTTACATTGCTGTACTGTGTAACATACCTGGGAGCTGCACATAGCTGCTTGGTAGGACAGACTGTAGAGTACCTAACTTCCTTACATTGCTGCACTGTGTAACATACCTGGAAGCTGCACATACCTGCTTGGTAGGACAGACTGTAGAGTACCTAACTTACTTACATTGCTGCACTGTGTAACATACCTGGGAGCTGCACATAGCTGCTGGGTTGGACAGACTGTAGAGTACCTAACTGTGTAATACCATCATACTGCACAGCATTGCTTACCAACCATAACACAAGACTGTCTGGTATGTATCAGGGCATTAAACACTCCTGTGTACTGTTTATTAAAATGAAAAGGCTGATGTATGCCACTGGGCTAACATGACAATAAGTATCATCCTATGAGGTTTATGAATATCCAGGTGGATACAGAAAGAAGAAATCTCAATCAAGTTATGACTGTCTTCAATTAAGCATGCTCTTTTTTCAAGGAGATACTCGAAGAAATGCTTAGAAACCACAATAACATTTCTTGATTTATTAAAAACAAAAACAGTAAACTCTGTTGTTAAACAACAGCTGTCTGCATAGGATGACAATTCCACCTGTAATGGCACCATTCACTATCTCTAGTTGACAGAATCAGGATCACATGGTGTCACATAATCTGATGTTTCTTTTTACGACAATTATCTCAGTGATGACAAAAAAAATAGATGTATCTCTTTAATTGCTACAAGCTGGCTCTTCTCTAATGCTTTCTTCAGCTTTTATCTGGCATTTGCCAAAGGAAAACAATATGGTCATTAAAAAAGGGTGGCACAAAATTTTAATCACAATATCAAAAATCTATAAAATCAATGATAATGTTAGAAAATCAAAACAAATACATCATGATGCAGCATAATTCATGTTTAATCTGTAATATATGCTTAATAAAACTAGTAGAATGATAGCTACCAAATGGACTTGCCAGCACAGCTCTTTTCTGTTGACAATTGCAAGTCACTTCCTTATGCAACATGATAAAAGAGAAAATAAAAATGTTGCTATATCTATCAAAATTTACAGATAAAGTACTGTGCTCCTGTTTGTTTTTAATACGCATTTACAAGCTTCAGGATTATGTCATGTGAATTCCCTCTGGTGATATGTACCTAAAATGAATCACAGGAGTTATGTTTTCTACATAAACCACATTATTAGTAGCACACAGGGCCTGATTCCAAAAGACTTGCCCTAAGTGTAAGTGACCACTCACACTGACAGCAGGTCTTTTGGGATCTGACCCTGGTGTAAGCCTGTTTATAGATAGACCTTACACTGAAATAAGTCACTAACACTGAGAGCAAGTATTTCGTAATCAGGGAAGACATATTCTGAGAAGCTGGTCTACACTTGTGATGTTGGTCACATTTATAGATCATTCCTCTCCCCTTGTCCACAAGGCAAGAGCTGTTTCTTATGAATGTACAACTATTATAGAAGCTGCAAGCATGTGTTTTTTCTTGTTAAGGGACGCCATTTCTGTTTCATAATGGGCCTTTTTCAATACATTTTCCAGATTTTTCCCAATGACTAAAACATTAAGGAATATTACCAGTAGCCTCTACTGCTGTGGGATTGTACTGAGTGTTTTCCAATTATTTCTGTAAAAAATGTTTTGAATGGCTCATTCATTAGCTCCACAATCAACCATACAGGCACTTTCTTGCCAGATGAGCACAAATGCATATGTGTTTGTGTGTGTTTTTTTTTCTTTGTGTGTGTGTGTGTGTGTGTGTGTGTGTGTGTGTGTGTGTGTGTGTGTGTGTGTGTGTGTGTGTGTGTGAGCAAACACAGTTATATAGCTATAGATATAGAAGCATACAAAACAAGCAGGCATGCATAAGTGCACCTCTGAAGCCTTTTTCTTGCATTACATTTCAGGAAATAGAAGTACATTTCTTCATAAGTACCATTGCTAGAAGAGTAATCTGGCTATAGAAACAGAGTAAAATACTTTTTTCTTCCTACACACCATTACTTTTTACAATGCACTTGAAGATCACTGTATTTCAGAGAAACACTTTCTTTGTGTTTTTTAATAAATATTAAGGTATGTGGCTGCTTTTAAGAAAACATTCTTTCAGCAATTTTTAGCCATCCATTTTAAGGGAGATTTTCCCTAAGTCTTTCACATGGCTGACTACATAGCACAGTCTGACCTTGTGCACTTTGGAGTGGTGAAAAAAGAAGTGAGATTCCAATGTCAAACTACATAAGAAAGAATATGTCCAATAGTTTTGTGAGCCATATTACAAAATCGGCCTTTGTGTACATTTTACAGCTGTAGAAATTATGCATTTGTTGAAAAAGGATATGTGTAAAAATGCATCTTTTTATTTCTTTATTAATATAACAAGATCTAAAACATTATAAGCAAGTATCTATTCTTTTTATAGGTCACTTCTTGTACATAGGTTCATAGGTTCATAGGTAGGTACTAGGCTATTGGCCCTAGGGCCTCTATAAGCCTAGCCAAAGGTACCCTGGCTTTCGCCACCCAAGAAAATTATTTTCCCGTGCCACTGTTGAGCAGAGCCACAGAAGTGATCCCCGGGGTGAATTTCCTATCTCCCATCCAATTATCAAGACACTACGTAATGGTTACTTGCAATTTCATTACTGCCTTATTTTGGAGCTCTTCACATTGGTTTAATTAAGAAAGGAAAACCTTGTTATATTTTTCCAATTTAAGGAACAGAATTGTATTCATTTTGCATATTAATTTGTATTCATTTTGCACATAGTGATATGCAGAACTGTTTTCATGCTTGCAGTAATTTACTATTAAATTTTATTATTAACATTCATTTTTCAAGAAATGGAAGCACTGTTTCTGTCGTTTTGTTTTTCTAACATAAAAACTAAATCAAGGCAATGATACAAACATCCCTCATCTTATATACTTTATAGTGGAATATATTTTCTTTTCACCTAACCCGATATGTTGTTTAGTTTTAATGTTATCCACAATTATGTGGTACAAAAGAAAAAATAATGACTTTTAGGCTTTTCTTTGCCAATCAAAAAATACTTAAAAGTTATGCAAATAATGGAACATTCGCAATTTGTACAGATTTTTTTGGCCACTTTTTGCACTGTTCTTCACAGACCAGTATCTCCCCATTCCACCTTAATTATCATTCATTCCAATGGGGAAAGTGTACAGCTTATTCATTTCTGAGGTAAGTATCAGGCCAACTTTTAAGTGGACTGTCATATGCATGGTGGAATAGGGTTTTTCTCATTATTCCCATGTCTCCAGGGCAGGCCTGTAGCATCTAAGGGCATGGAGTGCAATAGGTGTAGTGATAATCATGATCAGCTTCATGGCAAGGTAATAATCACCCTGGCCTCTTGCACATAGCACCTCAGAGTGACCACCAGACTCCTCCCATGATTCTTCCACAAAGAATATGTCCAGGCATAATCCCCTCTAAGGGAGGCATGCAGGCTCTGCCCCTTCATTCTTCCCCCACCCCATCTGTCCTTTCTGTTGTTGAGGCTACTACTTGAATCCAAATCACTGAGGTCGATGTCACATCTCCATCCCTCTGTGCCACACAGCTGGATACTTTGTATAGATGTTGTGGTGAAAATCCTAACATCATAATGGTCACAATGTTTCATCTTTTCTTAGCTGAAATGACACTTGAGTTTGAATATAGTGTTCTTTTCAGTTTTGCCAATCATTGAAGCTGCTACATCTATATTTTAAATGTCTATTGTGAAATGAAGATTGTGAGAATATAAGTAACTGTCAGTGAAGAACACGTTTATGTTTCTGAGTACTACACCAATTATAAAGAGGAATAAAAAAGCAGAATTGAGTGGAATTTAGCATAAGAAAATGCACCAGTCAATCCATATGTTTTCTTTCCATTTTTAGGAACTTAGCAAGTTATTAATGAGAAAGTATTCATTTTTTTCAGCATTGTTTTTCAGAGCTTTATCCAGCTTAAGCTAGGACTTGAAGAAGTATGATGTATTTCAGAGTTTGGATTGGGAATGTAAAACTTTCTTTATTGTGATGTAGATGAGTCACTTTTTTAACATATATAGCCACCAACAATAGGAAAATAATATATATTGCATAGTCCCAGAGCTAAGACAAACCAAAATGAAGAAACATAAGATATGAAAAGCTGCTGAGATGGTCTGTACATTTTTTTTCTTTCTGATGTTACTCACTAAACTCATCTTCCACTGACTTTTTAAAGCCACTTCTACTATTTATTAAACCAGTCTTTAACAGGATACCAAGAAAACTTTGGAAGTTCTAATATCACCCCATGCTGGAGCTCTAAATTTGAGTTGTACATGTAGGCAAACTTGTGGGCAACTCGGAAACCTTCAGGAAGTTATTATCAAACTCAGGGAACAAGGAAGCTCTACCACTGAAAAAGAGCACTGCAGATAGGCCACATTATGGGTACCCTACACAGATATTATAAAATAGTTGTAAAACAGTAGAGATAAAGTATCTAGGTGATATTACTGTAAACCAGCAATAAGGCAGGAATTAGAAGACTCATAGAGCACCCTTGTGAAAGCAAATGAGAAAAAACAAAGAGAGAATGATGAGATGAGGGAAAAGAGGAGGGGTGGAGCTGGCAGATGTATGTTAGTGATGTAGCATGGTGACCTGAGGGGAGGGGAAGATGCTAAACGTGTCAGTGGATTGAAATGCTGCAAATGGTTATCACCCAGCTTAGAAAATGGTTGGGTAAATACAACCATGATAAGTCAGTTACAGGGAGACAAATAGAGGAGTAAGCAGGTACTGGACAGACATAATGGGACAAACTCTGGGAGACTGGAAAGGAGCTGAATTAGGAGAGGGGGAACAGAATGGAGGAGATCCTTCTAATAACTTAGTAGGTGGCACAACATAGACTAAGAGAAGAAGGCCAAAGTGGAAAGTAGACAAAAGCAGTAGAAACAGGACAGAAGGAAGAGAAGGAGCAGAGATCTGAAGGCCAAAGAAGAAATGAAGAAGATAAGAAGGATTATTCAGTGACAGGGAAGCAGAAAAGAAGATAATGGGGAACAAGGAAACAGGAAGTTATTTAAAAAGACTAGGAATGTCAAGTGCCAGTGGCAAAGTTGTGCAGACAATGTAAGGAATCTAACAATCACAGTGTTGCCAGGTAAATCAAAACTAGATGGTCAGGAACAGTAACAGACCTGATATCAGATGTGAGAAAACCTCTGACCAAAGGACACAGGTGTTCATATATAGTAATAAATGAGGCATCAAACACTGGACAGGAGAAACTGTACAGAACACAAAAGGAAGAGCTGTGGTACTGGCTAAGAGGGTCTATGTTAAACGTTCGAACATCCAAAATGTCGAACATTACATGGTCGAGACCAAATGTTTGACATATGAATGTTCGAACATCAAATAAAAAAAAGTAAAAACAGAAAAAATCACTTTAACAGTGTAGGCAGGGGGGCAAGCCCCCCCTGCAACCCCCACACCCCCCATTTAAATATACCAACTCCGAGACCGCACTTCAGTACAGAAAAGGGAAATTCTCCCTATCTGCACCGTACGGCACCATTGAAAGTCTATCTTTGAGCACTCAAAATTTCGAACCTTTGGTCTCGACCATGTAATGTTCGAAATTTTGAGTGTTCAAAGATTTGACAGGTACCCTGGCTAAGATATATCAGAAGTGAGGGTAACCTTTTCTGAGCTGCTACTAGTACATATTGCCTGAACCATCATAAAGTGTAAGGTAGTTCATTAGACACCCAGTCATGTTTATGAGGTTAAAGTAGCTTTGTACCATAGGAAATAATTTGTTCTGTAAGGGCAGTAAGGTTGTTAGCTGCTTCACTGGAGGTTTTATGGCAAGTAAGTGATATCAATCAAGGATAGCAAGGTGTTTTTTAAAGTTAATGATATTCTGAATTGTGTTTGGCTATAAAGGTGATAAGTTTTGGTTTATATTTTAATGTTAGAATATGTACTGAGAAAGTTATGAGACCATGATCACTGATGAAGGGTGCATGTATGGTGAGGTTAGATATCATTGTAGGATTATTAGCTTTTGATAGATATCATTGTAGGATTATTAACTTTTGTTAAATATCATTGTAGGATTATTAATTTATATAATTGCAGGATTATTAGCTTTTGATAGATATCATTGTAGGATTATTAACTTTTGATAGATATCATTGTAGGATTATTAACTTTTGTTAAATATCATTGTAGGATTATTAACTTATATAATTGCAGGATTATTAGCTTTTGTTGGATATCATTGTAGGATTATTAACTTTTGTTAGATATCATTGTAGGATTATTAGCTTTTGATAGATATCATTGTAGGATTATTAACTTTTGTTAAATATCATTGTAGGATTATTAACTTATATAATTGCAGGATTATTAGCTTTTGTTGGATATCATTGTAGGATTATTAACTTTTGTTAGATATCATTGTAGGATTATTAACTTTTGTTAGATATCATTGTAGGACTATTAGCTTTTGCAAGATTTAGTAAGGTGTGCTTATTGGACTGAGGGTTTGGTCTAGTGGCTTCAGGGTATATTTGAGTAAGACTTAATCTTGCCAGGAGTTCTGACATATCAATGGCTTTTGGACCTAAGTAATTAAGGTTGAAGTCTCCATGAATGATTAAGTTACAGCTTTGGGGAGCTTTGACATATATTTGTTGAATGAGGGTACTGAATTTTGATACTGAGGCTGGTGGCGGTAGGTATCCACTGGCTATAACAAGGGTTTGTGGTTATTTCTTGGAAATTTTAAAAGGATCCAGTTTTGAGTTACTGTTAGTTTGTGCAATGATAGTTTGGTTAAAGTTGTCTATAACGAGAATTAATGCTCTTCCTCCTGTTTTTTTGTCTAGTCCGTAATCTTGTAAGTATGAATAGTTTGGTATAAGGTGATGAAGACTAGAAGTGTCAGGTTTCAACCATGTTTCAGTAATAGCTATAATGTCAAGATTATGTTGTATGGTAAAGGCATTGATTTCGCCGATTTGGTTCTTGATGGTGTAGGCGTTAAAGAGAGAGCAGGTCATACAATGGTGTTTATTGGTTGGAGTTGAGGCATTATTGTTAAGTGGTCCTGGATTGGGCTCAATGCTGTCTCTTAACATAAGTATAATGACAATGGGACTGATTCTGAGTAATGTTTTTGGAAAGTGTACTTTTGGGTATAATTGAAGTTTCTACCAAAATTAAATATGATTAGATATTGGGACCCTGATATGTTTAATGCATGTCAGTTGGGTTTTGGCATGAGTGAGATGTGATTTCCTGTGAAAACTTAAAAGGGTATGGGTAGATAGCATGTGTGTAGATATGGGGTATGGGTAGGTAGTGTGTGTGTGGGTATGGGCTATGGGTAGGTAATAAGTGTGTAGGTATGAGGTATGGGTAGGTAGTGTGTGTGTAGGTATGGGGTATGGGTAGGTAGTATGTGTGTGGGTATGGGCTATGGGTAGGTAATAAGTGTATAGGTATGGGGTATGGGTAGATAGCATGTGTGTAAGTATGGGGTATGGGTAGGTAGTATCTGTGTGAGAATGGGGCATGGGTAAGTAGTATGTGTAGGTATGGAGTAGAGGTAGGTAGTATGTGTGTGGGTATGGGGTATGGATAGGTAGTATGTGTGTAGGTATGGAGTATGGGTAGGTAGTATGTTTGTAGGTATGGGGTAGGATTAGATAGTATGTGTGTGGGTATGGGGTATTGGTAGGTAGTATGTATATAGGTATTAATGTAGGCAGATATATTGAGGCAGTGGCAGCCTGGTAATTGCTGTGACTTTTTCTGTGAGGGTTGAATAAAAATAATTATCAGCAGGAGAATGTAAATGGATGCCATGGTTGTGTGTATTGCTAGTATAAAGTAACTGTAGTAGAGGCTTTAAAATCTACAGAAATTGGAGAATGAGGGAGGGAAGCAGTATTACTTTAAGGGGTGTTTACTGAGTAGTTAAAATAGATGGGGATCTTCCAGTATAATAGTGTTTGTCAGGGAATTGGGGTGGGAGGGGAGTGAAGGTATGTGAGATGACTGGAGATGTTTGGAGCTAACTTTTGACTGGGTGTGAAAACAGTGGATAAGCAAAGTATGGAGGGCGTGTTACTAAGAAGAGTAAAGGGTGAGAAGCTAGAGAGGGGTTAAAGGCTGAGAAGAACACAGGAGAGTATACGTTTCTATTGGGGCTAAAAAGGGTGTGATCAAAAGATTACACAGGTTATAAAGCTCATAAGAATAGTACAGCGGTATCAGTGCAGATGATATAGAGTATATAAATGTTAGAAAAGATTATGGAAGATAAGAAGTGCATCAGCAGTAAAAGACTGATGTGGAAGGAGATAAAATGAGTAGGGATTTCAGTAGGAGTGGTCTGTTACAATGATGTAATTATGGATGATTTCTAAGAAGAAAGGTTGGGGTTGTGGAGGCTAGTAGTGACTAGCAGACTGAATGATGGGTGAAGGTAGACAAGTTTAAATGCAAATGGGCATGCCTTTGTTGAATGTTGGGCATCGAGCTGGCACCTTGGCATTTCGTAAAATTCTACTGCCAATCATTAGCGGACTGGAGTTCCGCTGTGGCGACCCCTTACCGGGAAAAGCCAAAAGACAAACAACAACAACAACATAAGAGGTGGTAGGAGGGGCTGAGGGCAGTGTGGAGAGAAAAGTGAGTATGAGCATAGTAAGGGTGAATAGAGTATGTCTCCCCCTGTGAATACATAAGCTTATTCCAAGAAAAAAAAAATGCGATTCAGAAAGGAAGCTTTCCTGGTGAAGCTGAACTGCTAAAATGAAGGTAGGCAAATATTTTGGCAAGTATAGAGTGTAAGAGAAGAACTGAGAAATGCTCTAATACAATATGGTTATAGACAATACAGAATTATTATGAGCTCTCTGAAGTAGGGTTGCCAGCTGTCCGGTTTTTGAACGGACTGTCCGGTTTTCTAACAAATTGTCCGGTTACAAATTTCATTCAAAACTGGACACGTGAAGTCCGGCTTTTGAATGAGCCAAAATTTTTGTTTGTCTCGTGTTGATAAAGTAAGGAAGAGTCTGTTGCTGCAGATGAAAGCGAGACATTGATCATGGACTAAGGGTAGCCGAGACATACCAGAGGGTAGCCTGCGGACCGGTGGTGGAGGACGGAGGGATCTTGCTTACTGTCCATGCATAGTTGTAAAAGCAAAAATAGGAGGGGCCTTTTGTAGTAAAACTACACTTCCCAGAATACCACATCCATGAGTCATATTTCAAGGCTTGATTCTGGTTGTCATATGACTTAGTTTGTAGCAGAATGGCGGAAGTAGTACCAGAGGGTAAGCACTGTTTCAGCGGATGTTTCTTATGTATTAGTCAGTAGTCAGTTAAAGCAAGAAATAATTTTGTAGTCTGTAAATATAATGCAGTGAGCGTTGTACATCTGCATGTATATTTATATTTAGTAACATGGTTTAATTTAAGTACTGACTGAGACTTGCTAAGAGCAGGCTGAAAGTGTATGTTTGTACATGAGGTAAATGCAGTTAATACTTGTATAGTGTATAGATTCCGCTTATTGTGCTTGCTTCGCTATTTTGATTAAAAAGCGATTGCATTTTCGTAGTTGGTTTTAATATGTTCACATTATAGAGAACCGTCTGAAGTTGTGTCTCTGTATGTGTGTGGGTATGAATTACAAAATCAAAAAGGATGCATTATATATTTAGTTAATATGTTATTCTGAGCATGTTGCTTCAAAAGATTGTTAGTACATCGGAATGTTTCTACATGATGGAATCATGGAAATCGGGCTCATCCCAGAGTTTACAACCAAAAGTCTACACTGCAAACGTATTATTTAAATGTTATTAATGGCTACACATTTGCCATATATATTGATGGCGTGAACTGTTTATCAAAGTACCACTTCCAGAAGAATCATGGCTTCATGAAGGTGGTCTAGAAACTGTTAACTTGGTTAGAAGAAAAGACATGCTTATTGGATAAGCGACTTGCACGCTTGCTCATAGCTCTTAATATTGTCACAGTAAAACTCAAATGTTAAAACAAAGTTCAACAATCATGGTACATTTATTTAGTTGTACTATTTACTCAGATAGCTAGAATACAGGTGTTTGTATGATCTTGAATCTTATGCAAAAAATAAAACATTTTTAAGTGCATTTTTAGTGATGCTTAGTTATCTCACTGTTAACTGCCATGCTACAAATCAGAAATCTGAATGAGGGAAGGGACAAACCTTTAAAGGCAAGGTAAGGACACCTGGGGGGTGGGGGTTATGATTTTGGTTTACTTGAAAATGATTCTGTTTGCTTTGTCTGAAAGCTTTTTATATAATTGTCTGATATCACTGTGCTTAATTATCCCATATTGATTTATGCTTGCACATGATGTGGCAGCATATATTATCACACTTGTGCTAACACTATATCACTTTTTTACATTCCTGCATATACTATGTCAGCTCCATTCTGCCATAGATCATTCTCACACTTAGTTATAAAGTAAATTGCGACAGTCCTGTAGAATACTTTATGTTAACATCAACCGTTTTCCCCTGTACAATACTAAAAATGTGTCCACATGTCCAGAGTTTATTGTAAACTGAACAGAAGTCAAACAGCTTTCAAACAAATATCTATAATTATAATAGTAACACTAACTCTACTGGTGTGGTTCATAGGTTCATAGGTTCATAGTAGGCTATCTGCCCTAGGGCATTTATAAGCCTAGCCAGAGTGTGTTTGGCTTTCGCCACCCATTTTAAATGAATTTTGTTATGCCCTTTTTCGAGTTTAGTATACTGTGCCTCTGTCTAACAGTGACACAGAAGTGATACCCGGGATAAACCTACTATCTCCCATCCACTCATCAAGATTCCTCTTGAAGAGAGTCAATGAGGGACTCTGCCTAACCTGGACTGGGATTTTATTCCAGAGTGAAGGGAGCCTCTGGGTTATGAATTTGTCCCTCCAGCATGTCCTATTTATTTCAGTGCTGAGGTTCAAGTCTCTCGAGCGCATAGCTCGATGGGATTAAAATTTTCTGAGATGCAGCATGTCCATTAATTCCGGGTTGCACATGGCTTTATATATCAAGCACAGATCGCCTTTGAGCAGGTGGTATGCCACTGAGTAGAGCTGGAGTTTCTTTAACCGGGCAGCATATGGCATCTGTTTGATCCCTTTGATCCTCTTGGTGAGGTACTTTTGGGGTCTTTCCAGTTGCTGCAGGTGTCTGGTAAGGTACATCCCAAAAGGGACATTGTACTCAATTATGTGCCTGATGAGGGATGAGTAAAGAGGCACAATGACCTCCCCTGATCTAGATGTGAATCCCTTCATGATTAGGTGGGCTATATAAAATGTTTTTCTAACCACTTTGGCCACGTGGTTGTCAAATGAGAGATTGCTATCAACTTGGGTCCCCAGGTCCCTAATTACTTCTTCCGTACTTAATGGATTACCACCTATGTGGTAATTTGTAGGCACTTTGTTTTTGCCAAAGGGGATGACTATACACTTTTTGGCGTTTAGCTTGAGGCCATGGCTCTGGCACCAGTTGTCTGTTTCTATGAGGCCCTTTTGTAGGATGCTTGTGTCGGCTGAGTCCTTCCGTGTTAGCCTGTACCTCCGAGAAATATATACCGAACAAGAGGGGTCCCAGGACTGAGCCTTGTGGGACGCCACTTGTAACTGGTTTGGAGTCTGACATGGCTCCAGCTATTCTAACCATGTGGGTTCTGTCCTTGAGCCAGTTTGCAACCCATCTAGTGACATAGGGGTTTATATTTAAGCTGGTGAGCTTATCTATAATGCCCGAGTGGGGTATTGTATCGAAGGCTTTTGCAAGGTCCAGGTAGGCTGTGTGGACCACCTTCCCCTCATCAATGGCCTTGGTGACTGTTTCAAAGAAATCAACCAGGTTTAAGAGGCAGGATCTGCCCTTAACAAAGCCGAACTGGGTAGGATCCAGTGTCTGTAGGTCCCCAATATCTTTATTTATGAGGTCCATGATGATCCTTTCCATAGCTTTGCAGACCAAGCTAGTCAGGCTTATGGGGCGATAGTTTCCAGGATCCGTTGAGGCACCACCTTTGTGGAGAGGGACCACTGTTGCTGTACGCCATTCTTTGGGTACATATCCTGTAGTAAGGCTGAGATTGAACAGTAGTTTTATGTTTGGGTTTAGTTCTTCTTGGAGTTCATGTAGGATGCAGCCAGGGACACCGTCTGGTCCCATTAATGCTGTGTTTTTTGCTTTGGAGAGGGCAGCTCTTACCTGAGCATCTGAGATGTCAGGGGGGCAGCACTCTGCTGGGATAGATATTTGCCCTTTTGGTGGGGAAGGGGGGGAGAAGTTTGCGCTGAAACTGTCAGCTAGGATGTTGGCAATGTCTGTGGGTTCAGTGTATTTTTTGTCATTTTGGACTAATTCTGAGCATATCTGGGAATTCCCACCCAGGTTCCTAACATAACTAAAGAAAGCCTTGTGATTATTCTTAGTGCCCTGTGCAATTCTTCTCTCAAAGCTGGCCTTAGACGATTTTATGAGTGCCCGTAGTTTTTTGCTAATACTGATCAGAGATGCCTTCCCTTTTTGGGGTTCTGCTCTATCATGTAGTAGCTTCCTCCTTCTATTGTATAGTTTGTTTATGGCTTGGGTCCACCAGACAAGCCTAACTTTGGAGGATTGGGTCTTGGTTTTATTTGGGATTGCATGATCCATGCATTCCTGAAGGTGTTCATAGAATGCGTTTATAAAGGATTCTGCAGTCTGGGCCGTATTTTCCACAGGCCCGGGGGCTTTGAAGGATTCCACCTCGGTTTTGAGGAGTGTGAAATTTGCTTTAGATAAGTTTTTCAGTGTGGTTTTCTGGGCAGGGGCTGGGGTCAGGATGTGAATATCTAGTGAGATTAGTTTATGGTCTGATCTTACCAGTGAGGGATACACTTCTGGTCTGGAGCATAGAGTCCCCATGTTGGTGATGATCAGGTCCAGTATGTTTTCCCCTCTTGTGGGAGTGGCAACAAGTTGTTCCATAGCATTTGAGTTTATAAATTCTAGGAACCTTCGAGCTAGGGTGTTGGAGCTAGAGTAATGCTGCCAGTCTATGTTAGGGTAGTTGAAGTCACCCAATATAATGGTATTTGGAGAGACCTTCATATTTTACAGTGTTCTCAGGAAGGCCGAGTGGGGTTCCTGGGTTTGGGAGGGTGGTCTGTAGCAGGCTATAAACTGAAAGGCAGTTTTACCCACTGTTAGTTGCACATGGATCGTCTCTGATGCTTCGTGCTGTGCCACCAACCTGGAGGTGTGGGCATCTTTGACGAATATTGATACTCCCCCTCCTTTTGTGGTTCGGTCCAAGTTTTGGGGCCGAAAAACATGGTATGTGATATAACCTGGTAGTGCTAGGTTGCTCTCGGGAGCCTTGAACCAGGTTTCTGTTACTGCACAGATATCGATGTTCTCCATGCTAAGGAGAGTTTCGAGTGCATGCATCTTGAGGTTTAGACTTCTGGCTTTGAGTAGCATTACTCTTAATTTCTTATCCCTTGTGATACCTATGGAGGTGGGTTTGTCTTTTGAGCCTTGCCTAAAAAAGGCACTATGGGGGTGGCAAGAGCCTTTGCCAATATCCGAAAGCCCAGGGGTGACAAGTGCAAGCCATCCCTAGCGAAGCATCGTGGCTTGTCGAGCATGTCATCCCAGGCAGACAAGCATTGGATCCCCTTTGAATGACACCAATACTTAAGCCAATTGTTGAAATTGATCATCTTGTCTTCATATTGTGGCATCATTCTTGGTGAGGGTAAGATACTACTCAAGGTCAGGGTCATACCAGCCTGGGCTACATGCTCAGAGAGCTCCTCTATGTCTCTTTTCATGTAGTCCAGGGAGGTACGTCTCAGGTCATTCACACCAGCATGGGCAATGACTGAGTCATATTTGTACTTGCCTTGGAGTGACCTGAGTGCTTGTGTTATGTGGCGGATCCTAATGCCCGACAAGCAGCTCACCGTGACCTTCTCCTTGTTCAGCCTGGTGAGCGGGACGTCAGTGTGCCTGATGATAGAGTCACCTATTACAAGTGTATCAGGTGTGTTGTTTAGCCGTAAGGGCTGTGACTGTTCGGCACACTGGCTTTGTGAGCTATGTGTTGCACGTGTTTTGTTTTGGGGTAGCGGTTGCTTGGGTGTCTGCTTTGGAGGTCTCTGCTGCTTAGGCAGATTTTTATTTAGAGCTTCCGAGTATGTTTTTGTGTGTTTATGTGTTTGGTTTGCTGTCGTGGTAGGTCTATGTGAGACTGGAATTGTAGTGAGTGTGGTTTCCTTCTCCTCCTGACTGGTTACGCCAGTACTGAGTTGAGAGAGCTTAGCCTCCAGTTTGGCTATATGGTTGCATCTCTCACATGTGTTTGCATTTGTTGGGAGGAGGAGAGGGTTGTCTGTGTACATGAGGCAGTTGTAGCATTGCCTCAAGATTCCCAGATTCACCAGCTGGATTGGAGAGGAGATTGACCACTGACCTTTGGACATGCTAGAATAGTATTGGAAATTCCTTTATAATTGAAAAAAAGGGCCAATGGGAACAAAGTACTCAAGGGGAGTTTGTGAGGGTGTAGTGCTTTTAATTTTTTAGTGCTGACTTATATAATTGCTTTAGTGAGCAAGTGCCAGGCTTTAGAGTGGGAATAGGGTGTTTATTATGAGAACTAGATCAGTTCTAAGGGAAAAAGTGAAGAGCAGATTTTGTGGAGCCGAAAATGGTTTAAACCCAATTAAGCGGCGCTGCCTGATGCTGCGCTATGCGCAAAATCGCGCAAAGCCGTGCTAAAGTGGGTTTTATACAGGGGGACTTGAAAGAGCTAGAAATTGGCCCAAAATGGCCAATAGACTACCAGATTCTTGTGCTGGGAACACTCCTCCAGGGATAGATAGGCTGCTCCAAGCTCCTCACTGCCACTGGTGAACAAAGAAGTCTCCCTTTATCCAAGAAAGGAAATGGGCAACACAGGAACTTTCCAAATGTCCAGAATACAGCAAAGCCTGTATTTGGACTACTCTAGGTCAGGAAAGATGGGAAACAAGGATAATTTTTTTTTCTTTTTTGCAACAAACAGCAAGAAAGTGCAATAAATATATAACACAGGCTAGCACACTTGAGTGTGTAGCCTCAACAGGTAAATGCAACAAACAGGGCAAACTTTAAAAGTGCAGGTGCAAAAACAACTTTAAACAGTTTAAAACAGTTCAAGAAGCAGAAATACTTGCAGTTTAGCTAAATCGGACAGTCGCCCAGGTAGTAGCAGGAAAAACAAAACACTTTTATCAGGTTAGCAGTGGCTCTTTTAGCCTCTCTGCTGCTAGCACCACTCTGCAGGACCACGAGGAGCTTGGCTGAGTAGTAACAAGCGCACAAACCGCGCCAAAGCGGGTTTTATACAGGGGGACTTGAAAGAGCTAGAAATTAGCCCAAAACGGCCAATAGACTACCAGATTCTTGTGCTGTGAACACTCCTCCAGGGATAGATAGGCTGCTCTAAGCTTCCCACTGCCACTGGTGAACAAAGAAGCCTCCCTTTATCCAAGAAAGGAAATGGGCAACACAGGAACTTTCCAAAAGTCCAGAATACAGCAAAGCCTGTAGTTGGACTACTCTAGGTCAGGAAAGATGGGAAATAAGGATAATTTTTTTTTTTTTTTTTTTGCAACAAACAGCAGAAAAATGCAATAAATATGTAACACAGGCTAGCGCACTTGAGTGTGTAGCCTCAACAGGCAAATGCAACAAACAGGACAAACTTTAAATTACAAGCACAAAAGCATGCTAAAGCTGGCTTTAAAGCAGGGGGTCAGAAAGAGATAGGAAATGGCCCAAAATGGCCAATAAGCTACAGGTCACTGGGCTGGAACCACTCCTCAAGGGACAGATAGGCTGCTCAGAGCTCCCCACTCTCACTGGTGAACAAAGAAGCTTCCTCCTATCCAAATAAGGATATGGGCAACACAGGAACTATGACACAGCCCAGAGACCAGCAATACCTTAAGACTGGACTATTCTAGTCCAGTAAAAGCGGGAAACAAGGATTTTTTTTTTTTTTTACAAAGTAGCAGAAATTAGGTACAGAAACACAGTAAATGCTTTAATTCGGCTAGCACACTTGAGTGTGTAGCCTACCAGTTAAACTAAGCAAAAACAAACTTTAAAAGTGGTATAAACTTATTACCTTTTACAGCTACCCAGGCACAATATTAATCGCCAAATTCAGCAGTCATAATTATGTACTACAGTTTTGTTATAATAACAGTAGATGCCTTCCTCAAATGTACTCTTATGTTTCTTCCATTGTCGTATGAGCCATTAGCGAGCACATGCATGTGCTCACAAATGTCTATGCATATGTACAGCAGGTAATTTGGCATAGTGGAATACACCTTCATGGTGCATTATAATGTGTTTAAAGGTCATATTGTGTGAGCAGAGCTCATATTTAATTTTGAACTAGTGATAAAAGTATACTCTCCTACTAACAATGTAGAAACTTAATAGAGATCATTTCACTGCATAAATAAATAAACCAGAAATGTATATGCAAATATTTTTACTGTGCTGGGGCACCACTCTCCTGTTCATAGTAGCATCATCTAAACCCATTAGCTTTTAGAGTAGGAACATGTGAAGGCTTTGAAAGTCTATGTAACCTATGGATCATTTCTTGTTGCTGTTTGCTAAGATGGGCATGCTTGTAATGGCATGGAGCCAGTGTATAAATCCATTTATTTATTTTCCAGGAGCAGTTAAATTAGGGATCACATATTAGCATAGTTAGAAAATGGGAGTGGGATATTAGTGGTTCTGCTTGCCATGTAGGAGAGACGCATCGCTGATGCATCATTGACACTGACTGCATAACAAACTGCTGAAATTCAGGCAAGGATAAGAACTCCCTACTATTTCAAACAGTGTTTCTAAATTTGTACATGTCTGCACTGAGGAAACATAGGCTAAAACTATCCTATATGTAGTGACATTTAGTCACAATTAAGAAAAAGCCCTAGCTCTGCCACTAGAATTAAACATTTTGAAAATCCGCACCTTCAGACAATGAGCAATTAAAAATAGGGGACAATTCAGGACACTGTTAACTGGGATAATGATTCTTATAAATGGATCTATAAAGTCTTCCTTAGGTCATCCAGCACTATTACGGAGACTTTAATTGCTGACATTTTTGAGTCAAAAAAACACCTTGCAAAGAATGGTTTGCTATCATAGCCTAAATATAGATGTTTTAATTGTATAAGTAGATGATAACTTCTAAGAAGTCCTTACTGCTGATGACTGTAAAACATCATGACATTTGGTTATATCTGGTCAAGCACCTTTCTAAGCAATTAAACTTGCTTGAGCTGGGTCAGTCTAGTACTGAGAACATTGTAAATAATATAACTATCGAACCCCCATCATGCAAATCAGATCATAACTTTATTACCTCTAAAATAAAGGGTAATTAACCAATAAATAATATAATGAAAAGCCATAATTATGAAAAAATATAGCAAAACTAAAAATTACCTGGCAAGTGTTTAGTGAGAAAACATTACAAATGGCTATGATGGTTGCCCTGGTAATTTAATGCTAGAATATACATACTAATGGATGACATGCAATTAATTGCCTAAGAAATGATATAAATGACAATAAAAAGATCCTTAAATAGTGCATTAGGAAGTTAGTTAAGCTGTCTAATCAATGAAAAGATATTTTATCCGTAGAAAAATATCCTAGTACCACGAATAAAATGAAACTAATAAAGTTAATAAGCAATTTCAAATGAAAATTAAAAATGGAAACATGCAATGCAAAAAATGGCAGGGTATACTGAAAACAAGAAAGCATATTATAATATATTGACTGTTACAAAAAAAGATCATAACCTTATTATATCAGTTAATCTTGGAGATCAGATTTTAAAAGATCAAAAAGCAATCACCAGTGAAGTCAATTAATATTTCACAATCACAAATATCTCCAGTTCATGCCTTTCTAACACAAACATTGTCTTGAATAATATTATTCCATATCATGCTGAAATTCTGATTATTAGCATTGAAACTGTTGCTAAATCATTACAGAAATTAAGAAAAAATACAGCTACTGGCCCAGCAAATTGCCAGCAACATTACTGTTTAATCTCAAATCTGAATTATGTCCATTATTACATATCATTTTCAAAAAGTTACTCCAGACTGGTACTATTCTGACAATATAAAAAATACTATTCTGTAACATCTATTCATAAAATATGGAATTTATCACAGGTTAAAAACTACAGACCCTTTAGCCTACCATCCAAATGTTATGAAAGACATATGATTGACTTATTAATAAAAATCCAATACCAAAATGGAAGTATGGGATCTCAACCAAAATGGCAGATCCACACTTAACTGACCTAATAGAGTTTTATGACCATATTCCACTTACAATTGACACACGTTTAACTTGTGATGTTGTGTTTTTATATTTAACCAAAGCATTTGATAGTCTGCTTTATGTATTTATACACAGGCCCATGATAACCGCAAGATACAACCCCTATATGATATACTGGATAATGTCATGGTTTATTGGTAGATCCTAATCAGTTACTATTAAAGGAAATGCTTCAGATGAATTACCAGTCTATTCAGGAGTCTCCCAGGGTTCATTATTAAGTCTGTTGTTATGTAATCTAGTGTTTGCAACATTTTCCAGATACAAATTGTGTTAGATTAAAAAATACACTAATCATATTTAAGATTTGTTTTACAATCATCAGCAATAAAAATTTCTTAGAAATCAGTACCTGTCTATACAATATAATGAGCTGGCTTCAAATTATGGCTTCATTTAAGCACAGAAAAGAAATATAAGGCAACATACTCCTGTAAAAATTGATCACAAAAATATTGAAACTCAAAGATTGGATGCTAGGAGAAGTAGCTGAATTTAAGTACTTGGGAGCAACTATTACTAACACCTTTATATTTTTCAATCATATTACTCATCATTAGCAAATTTATGCAACAAGTAGAAATATTAATGACAAATGTGACAATTAGAGATAGCCCACTATACTGAATCCTTACAAAACAAAAATCTGACTCATTTTAGAATACAGTAGCCTCTTCTTTGTATATTCTTCAAGTCAGTTAATGCTTAGAATCAGTACAGAGAAAACTCAGTAAAAGATATTATTTATGATCAACTTAGGTTATGAAGACATATGGAGGAAGATATAACTTTACAATCTGCACTATCACTACTTTTAGGGGAAGTTAATATTAGGATTTAAACTGATATGTAATGTCATTCTAAGAAAAGATATTACATTTACAAACTAAAACTAACATCAAAACCCTTCATCATAATCATGCAAAGTTCTGCATAAACTGCAATAAGACCAGGCTAGGAAGATGGTTCATTACACAATACATTCCACATTATTAGAACAAACTGTCATTATATATTCATAGATCCGAGAATCCAGAGTTTTTTAAGAAACTCTCAATAACTGGGTTGATTCATATGCTTATAATCCTTGCATTATGAAGGTTGAGCTCCTTGAAGGCATTCAAGTTAGAATTTAGTAAGCCCCACTTATGAACTTAGGAACTTGTTAGCATTAAATAAAGCAGACTGGAAGCCTTGAGACAATGATAAGACAGAAAGATAAAAAGTTGGAGGAAAGAAGAAACCAGTGAGGTCCAATAGGAAAGTAAAAGAAGCAGTCACACCAAATAAAACTCCATACAATTATAAATGAAATAGTAATTTCATCTTGAACCACATAAGCCACCACTGCCTTACTTAAAGGAGTCCATCACGGCTCCATACTGGCCCCTCTACTTTTCTCCATTTTTATAAATAAGCTTACTCTCAACCTTCCTAACTTCCAGTATTACTAAACGCTATTGACATGGTTATCTTTCACTCCAACCACACAACCCACTCAATTCAAAATGATCTGCAAAAAGATTTCCTTTCCCTCATTAACTGTCTCAGTATCAAAAAACTATTGACACCTCAAAAACTAACACTGTGCTTTTCAGAACCTTTACTAAAAGGTAAAGGAACCCAAACTTACTTATTCTTGACAACTTTAACAATGCCATTCAACAAGTTAACACCTTCATATACCTAGGAATCTAGACTGATCCCTCACTTAACTTCCACTATCACTTCAACAACACACAGAAAAAAAGTTTCCAAGATGGCTGCACACTGATCAACATGTTAACTTCAGCTCTCCCAATGTGAAAAAAAGAAACTCAAAGGCAAGTGCCTGGAGCTCTGTCACTTTTAGTAAATTTGGTTACTGGCTAGTAAGTACACCACCTGGATGATGGCAAAGATACATGTTTTTGCTCTTGAAGTTTTTAATAATCTTAATTAAAGAAGGGGTATTCATAAAATCTTTGTTATACCAATCCATCCCAGGCTTGTTACAACTGATTATTAATGTGGGCTTGATGACAGAACAAATCAGGAATCTATTTTATACTTATAAAGCATTACGATCCATTAAATCGCATCCTGGCTTGTTAAAACTGGTTGTTGATCTGTGCTTGATGATAAACTAAATCAGGAAACTATTTTCTACTTCTAATCCATTAATGTTACTTTTAATTATTTGTCATGAGAATTAATTTCATTTGTATTTATTTATTTTATTACAATTAACATACACACAGGCAAGCTGCCATTTATAACAGTCATCTTTTGAGTCGAGAAGGTGTTTCAAGGCAAGTGTTCTAACAATTATATCCAGCACAATACAAGTACTGTAGTCAAAATTAGAAAAAAGCCCACACATTTTATGTGGTTACGGTCTGCAAATTCACTACACGTATACATTGTCTTGTGGTATAATCTTCATGTGTATTCAGGTTACACGTTAACTTACTCGATTTGCAAATAATAAGGTGAGTTACTTACTGGGGACAGGGGGACTAATTAATAGAAAGGAATAGGAAGACATAAAGACAGTATAGGGTGTATCATGGATGTTTTGAAAGATATTATTAGATAGGAAGGTAAAGCATTTTATACTCATGCAGCAATGTGTGTTGCAGTTTTACATTTCTCGGACCCTGCTGAAGTTTTCATTTTGGAACACTGAAGGCATTCAAGTTTCTCACACAGATCTCAACCTCTTATAACTAGAATCAGAGTCAAAGCCAAAAATAATCAGAGGTAAGGGCCTAAATCAGAGACTGCTTTTGAATATTGGTATTAGTTGAACCAATAAGAGAATGTGAGTTAACATGAACTTTTGGAAGTAAGAGAAATCAGTAATTGTAAGGATTGTCATTATTTCCTGACTTTAACTTTCTCAAAAAAAAAAAAAAAAAAAAAAATCACACCTTTTGTGAGAGACAGAGCAATATTTTGAGTCAGATCATGAATAGTCCTTGAAGACTGGGGTCATTAAAGATGTGTGGTCATTCATAAAAGGAAACCTTTTTGCACTTATTCTGAAATTCTGATGGTACTATTGTCATTCACTATACAAGTTCAGAGGTATGGGGGCTTGCCCCTCTACACCCCCATGAGGCAAGCACCCCATATCTTTGAATATATATGTACCAAGTCTATTGTTGCACCGACTCTAAAAGGGGGAAACTACCACTAAAAATTGCAACTACTGGCACAACTCACCAACAGCGCTGTTCTATGAAGGAGCTCCAATTCTCGGCAGGTTAGATTTTAAGCAAATAATACTGGAGAGTCCAGTCTTCATCCATCCACGGGTTACCCATTTTGTTAGGGCCAACATTTTCCTTACCTTTGTTTTTTTCCAAATTATTACATGAATCGTATTACTCTCCTTTATATTATAAATGCAAAAGGTACATTTCTGACTGCTCTCTATTAAGTCAGGGATATTTACAACTTATTGCACTCCTTACCAACTTCCTGTTGGTGAAAAATTCTGTTCCTAGATTGCTGCATTCACTTGGATTTCCATTCCCCTTGAAATTATAAACATAATCATCCTCTTGCTGTTTCAAAAACAGTATAAACTTCACCTGATTAAGTAATCCAAGTGCACTGGTTCTATTGACAGAGGTTGACCTAATCTTATCTTTACAAATTCTTACTGCTCTGAATGACACTGCTGCAACAGGCAATTTTAGCTGTGACATACACTTCATTTTTGTTTATACTGCCTTAGATATATTATATAAAATTGTAAAGAAAATTCCCTTTGTATACAACACTCTGGTTTAACTCATAATCAGCATTAACATACTTTTTGTTTCTCAGATTCATTTATATTTATCGCATTAAGTTACTGTATAAATCTATACCCTACATGTCTCTGATTTATATTACTTCACATTATCTATATAACTCCACTTTAAAATGTATGCACTTTACTGCTCGGTTTCTGCTTTGTATTCTACCATGCATGTATGTATCATGAGCAATCTTACCATGTATGTATGGACCATGAATCTATTTGTCACTGTCTTTTGCCCCATATCATGACCAAAATGGGTCCTGTAACCAGCTCACCTACCCAGTTAACAAAATAAGTAAAAATTATACTTTGTAATTGAAAAATACCTGCAGTTATTAGTTTTGCAGATTCTAGGAGATAGGGTTTGGCTTTGTAAAGAAGCCCTATCTGTTGGGTATGTCAAGTTATGAATATCCATATTCCAGTACTCTGCCTTTTACTTACCATGGCCCTATTGTTTTATAATTACCATGGCCCTATTGTTATATTGTAACAAATGGTACTGCATGGAGTTTCCTGACAATGGAGTCACTTGATGTCATACTAAGTATGAGACAACCACAGCAATCTCTTTACTGTCAGCATAAATGTACTAAATAGTCCTTAGTTTCATGTCCCTCACATCCTCTTAGTCCAGAGCACACCCATGTATATACAACTGTGAGAATTGCATATAACTGTGTATAGCTGGATGCATTTGTACTGTAGATCTCTCTCTTCACACACACACACACACACACACACACACACACACACACACACACACACACACACACACACACACACACACACACACACACACACACACACACACACACACACACACACACACATGCATGTTGGATATATGCATACAATTAGTGTTGAGAGATGGGCTCCTATCCATGTCTGCTGAACTATACATGGAGGATGTTGCTGATGGGTGACATGCCACCACAGATGTCATATAGGCCAGAAGGGACAGTGATAGTGTATGCCACAGTGACAGCCTCACTATCAGTTCAGACCATGGGGGAAATTTAATAACGCCTATACAGTTTTATTTACTGTGTAAGCATTGCACCAGACTGCTTACATAAAAGTAAGCAGGTTTTAGATTCAGTAAACACTGCTGAGCGGTGCGCATGCATACACCAACACGGGAAGTTCTGTGGTATGCAAATCACCTCATAAGCAGGGTGAATCTCATGCAAATGAAGCAGGTAGAGTGATCCAGCAAGCAGATAGTCAGCTCTTCAGACCCCATGTCAGTGTACACAGAAAAATTCCATATACAGGAGTGTAGACAGATAAAAGAGGGTTGTAAAAATGTAGATATATGGACAGAAATGGCTTACCACATACAAATATGAGTGTAACTGAAAAATTCAAGGAAATAAGTTAAATTATTTATTTATTTTTTTATTAATCTGGGCATGTTTGAGCAGTGTGCTGCAGTGAGCAAACATGCCTTGTAAAAATAAAAAAAAGTTGGAAAAATAAAATTAATGTTATGTGACAGAAATGTATTACAGGACCTTGCATGGAGAATGTACAATGGTGCATTGGTGCTGTTGCTAACATGATAGGGCTAGGAAGCATGTAGTTTCCAGGCTGTGAGCATGGATCCCTACGCAAATGAGATGGAGTTCCTAAATAGCATAAAGGGGTAATCGTGACCACATATCCCCTTTTTTGTAGACAGACAACCATGCTGGTGTTTAAACAGGAGGTAGCTGACATCAGAGGAGGGTGTGTCCAATGACTTCTCAGCTTATTTCAGCTTAGTTGTGCCTGTTTGTGTGGCCCGCCACCGTGCTGAGCATGCCCTTTCAGAGGGGTGTGTGCACTCACGTCTAAGCTTTATTTAGCTAAGGGGAACATGTTTCCATGTGTTTGCATGGTGCACCGCTATGCTGAGCATGGTAATCTGGGCAGGGGGCTGAGTACTAAGTGCTAAGATTTGTTTACCTACAGGGTATGCATTTACGGGGTTTGCTGCAGTGCTGAGTGTATCTAAATGTCAATGCTATATTAGTTAGATTTGACCCCTGTTTAACTTAAACTAGGGCCATTACATGATGTTAATGATACACCAGTCAGGTGAATGCATCATAGGTAGCCAATCACAAAGTCAGCACCTACAGCAGAGCACTATAATGTATGCATACACCCTGCAATCTGATTTTTCCACATATTCTGCACCATTGGAGTACAGACTTGGGAATTTTAACTGAGAGAATGCTAGGGGCTGCTGCAGGTCTGCAGCATCTGTATATGCTAGATGCTGAAGTCAGTGCTGCTGCTGACAATATGCCTAGGCAAAGAAGGAGGGAGCTACATTAGCTGGAGATTGTAGAACACTACAGGGTGGACAGGGACATACTACAAGAACTCACTGAGCTCTGCTGCCCTCAACTCAGACTCAGAGTCAACAGAGGAGAACCCATCCCAGTGTAAACAAAGGTATGTGTTGCCCTTAGGATACTAGCTACAGGGGCTTTCCAAGGACCACATGAAGACATGATAAGGGTCTCACAGGCATCAGCATCCAGGGTACTCCACCAGTTCCTGGATGCTATGCTATCACACGTCAGTGAGCACATATCTTTTCCCCTCACCCCTGAAGTGAGGACCAGCAATATGCAACACTTCTACCATGTAAAACACTACCATGAGGTACTTGGTGCCATAGATTGCGCACAGGGACATATCAAGTCACCACCTAGTGAGGAGGCTAGAATCTACATCGACCACAAGGGGTACCACTCCATCAACTGCCAGGTCTTATGCAATGCCCAGGGAGTTAACATGAATGTGTGTACTGGCAGTCCTAGCAGCTATCATGACTCCCATATCTGGCATGCATCGCAGCTGTACCAGATGTCTGCTAGGGGGGACATCCCACATGCCCATTTACTGGTGGATGCTGACTACTCACTGGAACTGTGGATGAATACACCCATCAGAAATGTGCACACACCCACGGGAGAATGCCATAATGAGACGCATGCACAAATTAAAAACAACACAGAGAGTGTGTTTGGTCTTTTGAGATCACAGTTTTGGTGCCTAGATATATGGAGCCCTGCAGTACTTAATATGTGCCATGCTACACAATATGATCCTGCAGAAACAGCTGCAGCAGGATCAGCTAAGGGAAGGGATACACAGCACCCTGCCACTACCTATGTAACCACAGCCACAGTCACAGAAGGACTTGGAGGAGGAACTCCCCGATGATGTCCCTATTGGCAGATGTAGGAGTGCCCGGTATGCCCTGTCTTTGTCTAAGAGACAATGCATAGCACATTCACTGGCAACCTAGGGGCCTAGGAACTAACATCTTCCTCCTACTCACATACATATACTAAAATTATACTACAGTCCTTGTTTTAATTTTTGTAACCTACTTTATGTATTCTGTGTAACTATTATAACTTTTCATGGGAGCCTTTATCCCAGAGTCTCTGCTGAAAACGGGCTTCTCACCCAGCCAGACACTACCTAGTCATCAAATGTAAATAAATAAATAGAATAAAAAATGCAAACACCAGCAGCCAAAGGTCACCCAGGATAATGAAATGCAAATGTGAAAACCAAAAACTCCAAGCAACCACCACAGCTAAAAGCATATGTAGTTTATTAAAAATACAGCAGGATAAGTGCTTTCACACAAAGTGCTTCTTCAGATCCATATATCAGACAAACATTACATGCAAGTTTATGATAAAACAACCAATAGAAACTAATCAGTAAAACAATTAAGTCACTGATGTGAGCTACGCTTCTGAAGAACAGGTTTTAAAGGCATAGTAGCATTGATTCCTGGTAATTTATCTGCTTGCATTCTTGCTATCCACTGCATTTCAACTAGTTCTACTCTGTTGTTAACATCACCCCCTCTTTTATTATCTGATATCAATTGCAATACTGTAAATTCAAACAAGTGCTCTTCATTATTGGATATATGCTTAGCTAAAGCATTAGAGATTCATTTTCCTGATGTCACCCAAATGTTGCATAATACGTTCCTTAAGAATTCAAGTTGTCTAACCAATATAGAAAGACGCACATGATCTAGTGCTAGCTAGATAAACTAAAGTCTTATATCTGGAATCAGCATATAGGCTGAAAGTAAATAGACAGTTGGCGGAGGGATGCATAAAAGTATCTCTCCATGAAAAAAATGAGCAGGCCCTACAATTTCTGCATGGAAATGTACCATGCCTATTAGAAGTCACCTTGATACTATCATTAGTGGTATAGCAAAGCTGCCTTTTCAAAGAAAGGTTGTTTTTTAATGTATAACTAGGTCTATCACCTGCTATAGCTTATCTGATCATTGGAGGCCAAAATAGGCCAATATCTGTTAATAATATCACATACTTTATGGATGTTACTACTATAGGTGAGGGGTAGTCTTAAAACATTTATTTTCGATCCCTCATGTGTTACCCTTGTATCAGGCTCATGAGCTATCATGTGAAAAAATGGCTTCCCTGTTGTATCACACAGGCCATTGACCTGTAACATAACTCTACTTAGGTCATATTGGTTATAATCTATCTTCATTAACTCATTCTTCAGCTCCAAAGATGCCCCTTGATAATCTTGCTCTTCAGTGTGAAGTATAGACATTCTTAAGGACTGCCCTTTAGCTATGCTATTAAAAAAATGCTTAGGGTGCATACTGGAGTGATGTAACAATGCATTCTTTCTACAATTTTTCCTAAATAGAGAACTGTGAATCATGCCATTCATCAAGACAACCTTAGTATCTAAAAAATCAATAGAATCACTAGAGAAATTGAAAGTGAATCTAAAGCAGTCACTACTTCATTCAAGATATTCTACAAACTGTTGCAATTGCACTTGTGTACCTCGCCGCAGAACAAAGATATCATCAATTAATCATTTGTAATGTAGCAAGTGTGGAGTGAAAATATGCTGTGAAAGGACCACCCTGCTTTCCCAATCTGCCAACATCAAGTTGGCATAACTGTTCATGCAGGGGGTCCCCATGGCTACTCCAAGATTCTGCATATAAATGGTCTCCTTAAACATAAACAAATTGTTTTCCAAAACCAGTTCTAACAACATGCCTAACAATTCAATATGCATGGAAGAATAATCAGTATTATTTCTCAGAAAATACTTCACAGAGTCAACCCCAAAATCATGGGGTAGTATTGTGAACAAAGTACAAAAGTGTAGATCACATCAGTGACTTAATTGTTTTATTGATTAGTTTCTATTGGTCGTTTTATCATTGTTAAGATATTTAAACTTGGGTGTAATGTTTTTCTGTTATAAGGATCTGAAGAAGCACTTTGCGTGAAAGCGCTTATCCTGACATATTTTTATTAAACTATGTATGCTTTTAAATAAGTAAATAAATAAATAAATAAAATTGTTGATGCCAGGCAACACACACATCATGTATCTATCCATGTATTGGCTGTTTACTGCTTGCATCAGACAGAGTCAGCCCTGAACTACAGTTCTGTCAAGTGCTGCATTCACAAGTTTAGTTCCCTAACCTACACACTACTTGTAAGGATTACTATAATATGGGATCATATGTATGGATCTGCTGCATGTATACAAGGAAATATAGTGGGCTATGTGGACAGAAGTAACATCTACATGGCACTACAGATATCCAGTCTAATCGTATGTGTTCCCTAAGGATCACTAGGCTTCATGGTTTAATATTCACTACATCAGTCAAGAGAGATGTTAAACAGTGGAGGGGAGGTCACATGATATTTGGACTACTGTCGATCCCAGCATATCATGTGCTGTTGTTCCCCCCACCCCCAGCACAGCAGTGTTCCCATACAACTGCTTTAACAGTAAGACAGCAATGATATATCAGCAGACCACGCAAACTCAGCACTGTAACATAGAACTCGATCACACATTGTATGTCACACGTAAAGCAGGAATAACAATATACATATTTATGCTGTTGATTGTGTGATGAAAGACTCCTGTCTGTCTGGCAGCCTGTGTGGCTCAGTGGACTCGAGAAGTTAGTATGGGTGATGGTGTTGATGGTTCAAATCTGGAAGTATCTACATCTTTTTCACGTGAGGTATTATTATGTTGTTTTTTTTACAGACTGTCACTCACATTATGAACCTCAGTCACATATTAAGTACAGCAGACATCTGGGGAATGCCATGGACATTTTGAGTGCAGTGCAGTACTACAGGAACAGGGACAGATGTCAGTGCATGTAGCATACAAAATCCCGGACTGAAGTACAGGTACGTGTGGCCTGGAGTTGCTTTATATGTGCTAACAGTCCCACTGGGCATGCCCAGACAGTTAAAATGAGTGAAATTCCACTGCCTCTTCATTAAAATTATCTGTTATGTATAGATATGTCTATACATACAGACATATACATATACATATCTGTCTGTCACTATCTCTCTCCCACATACATAGTATATCTATTTCTATGTAGTGTCAACTAGATATATACTGATATATATCTAGCTATATATTAAAATGATAGGTAGACTCTCCCCATATATTTACATAACATGTATACATATCATACACACATGCAGCTACATTTATACATACATCCCTGTTGTATACATAAATATGTGTGTGGATCTCTGTGTTGTCCTACATACTCTAATTATGGTGAGGAAATCTGCACTATCACATATCCATACTGTTGCTCAAAGGATCCAAGCTAAGGATGCAACAGTACATAATCCACCTACCTATAGACACCTGTGCATGCTGGATGTCACCACATAGAAAGACACAGGAGAACAAGTGGTGTAATGCATAATGTTGACAATACATGCATGGACAGGGCACATTGCTCCTTCCTACATGTTTGCCTATCTTAGTGCAAACAGCCACATATGGCAATACTGGTAATGGTACACACATAGCTATGATAATAGTTATCTCACTGCTTGCATACCAGATACAGATAACAGTATAAAGCAATATCACTCTGCAGGCCACAGATGCTGTTCAACACAAGCTTAGTTTGTGTAATGCTCAAGTACTGTGTCTGCAATCATATATGCAACAGACTTTACCTGTGGTGTATGCAATATATACTGTGATTTATAGTGTGTAAGACTAGATAAGTAGGGTTTCTAGTCTCATTCCAGGCTTAGTGCGTGTGTATGGTCATATGACATAAATACGATCATGTTGGTAACTTAGAAATAGGTAGGGTTTTGAAGTATTTGTAGTGTGTGATGTAGGCCCCCAAAGGACTGACCACAACAAGGCTTGCTGATGTCATCAAGCATAATATGTCTTAAACTGATAGTACTAGCAGACATGAGGTTTGTTGCATGCATCACGTACTGTGATCTGTAGTGTGTACCAGTACATAGATAAGTGTTCTCATCTAAATACAGCCAGCTTGCACTATGTGTGTGCCTTGGCATGTCCTTTATGCAGTGAGTGGAAGTGGGGCTAGCCTCAATGTAGCCATGTTTGTCTGTGAGCCTGTTAGAGCATTTTACAATATTTCATGGAACCATAGGATGTTTGAACTTTACTAGCACAATTGCCATACAGCCCTCACAATCATAGACATCTTTATACCCATAGTTACAGGATCAGCACATATTGCCTCAGTCCATGAGGGATACAGGAAGACACCCTGTGTTGAGATGATGGTCACCTAGCCAATCATACAGTTGGCATGTGCTGAGGTGCACTGAGGTGCTGTGTGTGCCATTAAGGAGGGTTCTGTTTCAAGGGTGTGTTTATATCTGCTAGACAAATCTCTCCCACAATCATGTAGTACTAACGTCACATATGAGGTAATGTCCTTATAGTGAGTTATCCATCTACTATGCCTCCTACAGATAGGCAACATATGCAATCAAGCAGGATCACACATTGCCCAGTATACAGTGCACAGGTCACCTGTAATTAGTCTATATGTCACAGGCGACAATGATATTCATTGCAGATGGTCCCCATTGAACACATACTGAAGACGTGAAGTGTCCTTGTGAGGGACCATACTATTGTGTGCAATTGCCAGTACTGCTTGGAAAGGTACATCAACAAATGGCCATTGCACTTGGATATTGGCATGCTGAGGGAAGAGTACTTGGAGGTTATGAGTATGTCACTTACAGGTGACTGTGGCATCAACTATGCCATATGATTCCTGCCATACCACTGCAGAGCCATGATGATCTGAAACACATTAGGGGTAAGCCAGTGTGGCCAGGTGTGTGCCCAGTTCTTATACCCCTGAGTATGTACATCACATGTTGTGACTGGTGTGCTACTTACCAGGTACATAGATCTAACTGATGGAAATGATACTGCATATATATTTGCATGGATTTTATGGTGATTAGTATGTCATCAGGCATGTGTTTGCAATATCCTCTTACAGGATAGTGACATACCACAGAGACTGTATGAGTGGTCACAATTTGCAGGCATCAGTCAACATTGTTAGCCACAGTCAGTCAGTAGTCATGTGTATTGCAGTTAAATGGATTCCAAGCAATAGAGCTTGCAGGTGGATGTCACTATGTGGCATATGTGTGTCATCAATGAGCCACTTAATGACCCCTACAATGACAGTATCATGGATGCCTAAGTAGGTGCTTTGTAAATGTTGCCTGAGCAGGGGATATAGTCAGATGGCTTGGCTCACTCTAGGAGGTTTTACACCTTGATGTACCTTCATCCAGGTCCTTGGTGACTGCCTTGGAATTGTCCACCATGTGTAACAGTCATGCTCCCCCTGTCACACATCCAAACTGTGTACAGTCAACTGTGTGTAGATTACATATGTGTCTGCTGATCAGCTCCATGATGATTGCCCCTACAGGCATACATATATGGATACTTAGACAAAGAGGTGCCTAGTTATGTTGGTCAGTGGATGCACTACCTCTGTGCAGGGGTATCACAGTTGCCATCGTCCACTCAGCTGCTATGCATCCAGTGGTGTCAGTATGACTGCAAGGGTATCCCAATGGTGTTAGTAATCCTTGTCTGATCACATATGAGATGCAGCCTGGAATGTTAGCATGTGCAATAAGTGCTGTGTATTGTCCAATGAGAGGCCAGTTAAGAACTGCTCTGTAAATATGGCAGTTATGGGACAGGTTGTAGGAATGTAATGTGTCACATGTGGTGAGGACAAGGGGGTGTAGTTGACACAGACAGTGTGTGAGTACAGGTTAGGTATGAGTACATACCCATCATATGTGGCAGCATGACGTATGAGGTCACTGACAATCTGGGCCTGTCCTTTGAGGTCACATATGTAACTACACTGTGTGTTGTGGTTCTGCTTTGTGTGGGTGGCTACTTTTGTCACTTACTGTGTCTATACAGCATCAAAACAACACTATGTGCTTCTTTTAACTTCCATGTTAGAGGGGGCGCCCTCACTCCAACTGTCACACAGCACTCTCCACCTGTTATTGTACAGCCTGCTAATGGCAGTTGGCCATCAGTCAGGCTTGCTGATCCATGATGAGCCTGTGTTCCTCCTATCATGTACAACCAAGTTGATGCAGTTGTAATTCTACTGACATACTGCATGGGTGTAGAGGTCTGCATACTTGCCTGTCTCACCTGAAGGGGGTGGTGCAGTCAAGCTATGTCAACCATTCCACAGGAGCTACTAAATGGCTTTCTTGACATATATGTCTGTATTGTCTGCAAGGGGATACTTGCTGGTAGTTCTCAGGAGATTGATCTGTGGCCAAAACCCACCAGAGAGGACCTCACATTGGAGGTGGCTGTACTGGACACACATATTGGTAAACACATAATGCAATACTTTGGTTCCCCATGTGGGGATGTCACAGCACTGACTTGGACCATCCTTTTGGCATGTGAGCTGCAGCATGACTAAACAACACAGTGTGTACATATTATACTTCCCTAACATGTTTGTTTGTGCTCTGTACAGACACCTTGCATGACTCTTCTTGTAACATGCTGGAAGTGACTGCAGTACTTACTTGTACAGAGGACAACTAGAATGTAGTGCCAAGCAGTATCCCAGGATCTCTGAGTCACGTCACCTGAAATGCCATGATTGGAGCTAGCATGGATCTGAGCACTAACACTGTTACTTTTGCTCATGGCCAGATCATGCCTACCAACTGTAACTGGCAGAGCCCATTGGCTGTCATACTATGCAATGGATGTTGGACATATGTCTCACTCCAGCAACCATGGTCTGACAAGATGTACAACAATGTTAGGCCAGCAGGCCTTGCTGGAAACTGTGTTAGTCATGTACAGAGTGTTGTGTCAGCTGGTGGATAGGCAAGTGTCTGACAGTCATACTCTAGGAAGATAGCACTGGGAGACCTATGTTGCAATGACACCAGTCACCAGTGGAGTTCACCATCCTCTACTATTGGCATACTTCATCTACCTGTTCTCTCTCTCTCTACAGTCACAGCCACTGTCAGTGACCTCTGACTGAGTATATTAGCAGGTGATTGCATATTAGGAGCTGTCACAGAATCCCACACAGAACCAACAGTTATCCAGCATGGCCTAAGACACAGTCAGTTGTTTTCTGAGCTATAGACAAAGACTAAATGCCAATGAGTGCACAATAATATCTTGTGGGAAATTATCCACCCCTGCAAAATATTGTAATGTCTGCACATCACACACATTTGAGCCATTACACATGGAGGTATGGACACACTGGTTTGTAAGATGTGGGGTTGCATTCACTGGTGTACAATCTATACCAACAGGTTTGGGATGTAAATCCCAGACTGTCACTTCTATATTCACTGTGGAATTCATCACACCTATCATTGTGTACAATGGCACCCTTGCTATGTCACTACACAGGCATATCGTACAATGGTAGCAGCCACACAGGTTCCATGGTACACCGATACACAGTGTAGATAACATGTCCTGTGGAGTCCGAGTCATGACTGTACATGTATAGTCTGCCTCCTAAATGATTTATAGGGGATGCATATGGCTCCATACAGGGAGGTGTTGAAAGCCACTATACCTCCTGTGTATCCATGACAGGACTAAGACATGTCTCATTTGTTCTACACACCTACAAATCACTGTGGTATACATAGTACATGCTGGAGAGACAGGTATGTACCACAGATAGTACACCCTACATGAAACAAGCCCACCCCATGCATGTGAAGCACACATCTGCTGTGACACACATCATGTGCAGGTTACGCAAAGGGATGCAGAATACGACAATAATAACTGGTGTCAGGAAACAGTCTGCACTGGACACAGGATATTTGTAGATGAGTCATCACCATCACCACAGCTTGTAGATGTGTGAGTTCCCAAAACCCTGGTGACGCATATTAGGGTAGCAGACCTGTTCACAGATTAGGGATGCATGAGTAGGCTGAATGCCGCCATTGTCCTTGTTAGCCTGTTATACACATATGAACTTATGAAGCCATGCACTTATAGTGCTATACCTTGCTGAATACATATTTCTGCTGTTCTGACATGCCATCCTGTGCCGCTTTATTGCCATTGTGTATCCATAGATTATCCCATCAGACCCCTGAAACAGAAACATAAACAGGCCCATGATACACCTGTCATCATGTAACTTATACAGCCATTACAACATCATAAACATAAGCTACAGAAAAGTATTTGGTGTACTCAAATGTCAGCATACAGTATCTGTTGCTAACCACTACAAGTGGCATGGCAAAATAACACTGCATTACACAAGTACATGTTAACTAATATAGTCACACTGTGCATCAGACACATAGCTTCATTTCCCTGCATCAATGGCAAGGATGACAGGGATGTAGCCCAGGTAACATCACTTGCACATGGTGTTGTGTAGGGGAGCAGGAGGCTTAGGCTAACATGGTTGACAGCATGTGTGTGAGTCAGGAAGGGAAGAAGGTAAGATGGACCATGGAAATGTGTTGTGTGTTGGTAGGTGACCTGCATTTGACAGTGGTGTGTGAGTGTGTGCGTGTACACAGTCAATCTCAGTGCTAGCCCTACATGTGTGTATGTTGGGCAGCTTTGGACTGTACATGGTATAGTTGACAGTTCACTGTCTCCTGCCATGAACACAGGAAATGGCTCTGCCAGGAGTTGCACTGGCACCTCCATGTCCAAGGTCAGATAGTACCTGACAGTAACTGCTGTTTTCTGGGACGGTGTCCCCCACGGGACCACCCAGGACCATGAGACCATGGCTTGCCACATTGTGGTGTGGATAGCACATTCCCCTCTGTAGCACTGGATGTATTGCCACCAGGGGAGTGTAATTATGCATGGCCACATGGCCTCTCAGCAGATGGGGTTGCTGACCTACATCCATGAGTCTGATGCTCAACTCCAACCACACATTCCAGCACAGACAATGTGCGGTCCAAGAAAGACACTCCTCAATGCAGTGGAGGCAGTCATGGATGTCAGAATGTGCTGCATCCATAACCCTAAGCATACATCTGGGATTCCATTCAAAACATGCTTGTGCCTCCATGATGGACCAACACATGTGCCAAGTGACCCATGATGTGATACTTTCAACAGGTAGTGGAAGGACAGCAGGCATCCTACAAGCATCCCTGTCAATCTGCCTGTGTGGGACCTTGCCAGCTGTCTGGCTATGGCCAGTGTCTACACTCACTGGAGCCATAGTTGCCACACTTTCCTGTTCAATATCTGCACCCTCTGACAGTCCAATATCTGTAGCCTCTGGAGATTGGGTATGTGTGGGCATACTGACTGTGTGCGGTGACAATTTGGACAGAAGAGGAATGTCAACCTCTGGGTCAGATTCAGCACCCAAACCCCCCACCTGTGCTACACTGTGGCCACCATCATCAACAGAGTCTGAGGAGACACTGAGATCAGGTTGTGTAGGGGACAGAGACCAACCCTCAGTCACCTGTGATTAAAAAGGAAAAGCAGTACATTACTACCTGCACTATTATGCTCTGCAGTACTATGTTGTGATATATGTAAGGCTCTATACACTGTTGTCACTATGACAGACATGTTGATAACCCAACCTCATATAGTAGGACTGTAGAAAAGTACTCTTCCCACTAACAGCTGTAGTTACTTGTACATAAACTCTCATTACACTGCAATCTCATCAGCAATAGTGAGATACACTGGTGACATTAGTGTAGACTGCACAGTTGACACATATGGCACTCTGTTCTGTCATGACATTACTGTCACATCTATCAGTGTGATGACACCTACAAGGCATAGATGAGTCTAACGTGTACAGTCAGACAATATGTATGCATTTGGCAATCATGCCAACAGTACAGCAATGCAGGCAGCAGGCCTGGGATGACAGTCTAGGGATTACAATGCTGTTAACATACATCAATAGCAAAACAGTGTCATGCTTACCAGGCTGATGGACCTGTGCAAAGTTGAGGGAGAGGTAATGTCAGTACCACCACATGGTAATGCATCCAAATATCTTACATTTACAGTAGTAACTGTGTTAATTGTTATAGTAGTCAAAATCTGAGTATGACAGTCAAACTGCAGTTGAACCCTTCTCTCCCCAAAACTGATAAACCTGACACCCACATAAGACTATGTACGCCCTCACACACTGAATGCTACAGTACTGCAGTGTTGCTCAACCTGAGCTTACCTGCATGCTCATCTGACGTGGAAAGTGTGGTACCCACATCTATGGTGTAGGGTGTGATGGATTCGTGGGAGCTGTTGTGTATGCCTAGATTTGCCAAGAATTCCTCTATGGCTGAGAGTGGTTGTTCCACTGCAGGCCTGCCACCTGCGCTGCTATGATCCCTGGCTACATGTGCCACTATTCTGCATGCAGCATTGATCATGTCTGTTGCATGCTGTCACACCTACTCATATGTCCTTTTCTGATGACCTGTGGCATTGACATCATGGACAAGGTCAGCGCACAATGCCTCCTGCTGCTCTCTGTTGTGCCTCCCCCTGGACAGTAGGATTTCATAGTGGTGATGTAGCCCTTCCAGTATCAACTCATTCTCTGCATCTGTGAAAGCAGAGTCCAAGGTACACTCACATTTTTCCATTACTTTTTAATCAAGTTTGCATGACATGGAGTGGTGCACAGCTCCACTGAAACACAATTAATGACTTTAACTGGCGATTACTATGTTTTGTTTAAACCACCCGTGTTAATTAAGAGTTGTGTGGTGTGGTAGGTTAATGCAGTGGTCTACAGGTACAATTATCTTCAATTTGAAACATGGAGCAGGTGTTTATTTTGTAACTGTGTTACAGTTTTAAAGACAAATATATTCACTATAGCTCAGTTTAACTGAGCTTAATGAAGCTGTGCTATGTGCTAAAAAATATAAAGAAAAGACAAATGGGGAGGTAGGAAATTGGTGAAATGGATGCAATCTGTGGGGAAAACATAGTGAAAGGCCGGTAGGGATGTGCAGGAAGGGTGTAGGAAAGAAACATAGCTATTCATTTCTAGTACAGCAACAACTGTGCACTTTGACAGAATTTGTACATGACTTTGGACTGTCACCCCCAGAGAGAGGGGTGAGGACAACATAGCTTTGTTGTCAAGCCAATTGAACCAAATGACATGTGTCCAGTGGATGTGTGTGCAAAATGGAGAGCTATTTATGGGACAATATTTTTTTTTGGGACAGGTGCCCATTTTTTAAGGTGAGATTGGAATATTGGGAACACCTTGGATAGGGAGAGTGTTGTGGAATCTAAGTCCCATGTGCCTCCACAAGGCAGCAGCATGACTCGCATCCCCACCTATGGGACTGTCTGCACTGCTCCATCACTGTCCTGTGGGCTGGGCACTGGGGTGAGACTGCCTCACCAGGTTGGCCAGCATGTCCTCAATCTGTCACAAATGAGGATCAAACCCATGGTAGACTATCCTGCCCACCAAAACTGGCAGCTCAGCCACCTGGGTGATGACTCCCCCCTCCACCACTGCTCTCAGAGGGGGGGCCTGTCCCCATCTTGTGGGGTGGAACTACTCAGCACTGCAGGTAGTGCAGGGGCAGCAGATAGGGCACTGACGGTTTGGGTCCTAGACATGCTGGGACCCGGTGCAATGGGCAGTTGTGGCAAGGTAGGGGGATCAGCCAGAACTGGCTTAGCTTGACATGATGCAGTAAATGATGTATAGCAATAAGTTAAGGTTAGTAATAACCAAATCATTGTTAGTATTAATAGAATGGAACATCATATTTATCAATCCAAATACATATCAATGTATATTATGTGTAACACAACATTAAGTAACATAACAGTCAGTATGTTAACAGCATGCCAGTAAGAAATAAACCATAAGGGCAACAAAATAGGTTAATACTGAATCATAATAAAGCATAACAATAATACATCATATTTTGCAAAAATATAGTTAATTTAACAAAATATGTTAATATTAAACCATAATAATAAATAACAATAATAAATAAATGAAGATAAGAGGTGGAGAGAGAGAGAGAGATAGAGAAAGAGAGAGAAAGCATTCCATTACTGGCAATGCAGACTATATCCCTGATAATAAATACTCTGCAGGAATGTAGTGTCAGTTTTGAGTACAGTGACTACAATTCTCATATAGCTGATGTAGCATGTACATACCTCTCAAGCTGTTAGCAGGGCCAAGCAATAACAAATGCAGGTACACAACTACAAAGAACACTTTCACATAATGTGAACTTATATAACCACCATGGTGTTTTCTAAGCAAATTTGGTAATACATTGCATTCCAGGTAATCATTTTCCTGGTAATCCTGTGACAGACGGATTAGGCAGTTTTAATTACATCATGAGAAATCATGATACTTCAGAGGCATGTTTGTGTACAGTACATAAACTAGACATCTGTAATGCCTTAGTTGGCAGGCATGGGAATAGAGCCCAATAGCTGTGACTGCAGGGGACATCTGCAAAAAAATGTAACATTGGCTGCAGCAGCTTAGTACAGACATGCAAGGAATACAGCCATACTGGAAATATGTAGACAGATTTATTTAGGAATCACCAATACTGCTTAACACTTTATTGGTATTGCTGATATGTGTCTGTAAAATGTTAGCACAATCATATCTGTGCATAACATGGGCTACCTCAACCATATACCTTTTGCTCCTGGAGTGGGAGAAAAAGACAGCATTAAGTGACTGAATTTGTTTTGCATTCTAGAGCTATTACACTTCAGTGAATAATTACATTTCATTGAAACCCATCTTGAAACAGAGTTAATTCATTTAGTCACAATAGTTTTGATCTTTACCAATATATTTTGTTTAATATTCCATTTTGAGATATAGGCTATATCAATTAATGGGGTTATTCCAACATTCCCCATTTCTACACTAATTTTCAATAGAATGACTTTTTGAGCTGATGCCTTTTGACTTTTTTGTTATGCCTAGTAGTTGCTGGCCATATTATACACTTTACAGCTCTAACTGTTTGGATTTGGGTTCCTAGTTTCCAGTCATATTTATACCTGTTCAATAGTTCTGTTTCTGTATTTATATTTCTGCTTTAGTTTGTGTCCATCTGCCATTCTGTATTTATTTTAATCAACATCACTACACTCCACAATTTGGTGGCGTATGAATTTCCAGACCTTTTTGGTTGAGTACATACTACTAGTCATTGTATTATAGTATGGCATACATCACTTTGGATTCCAAGTGTCCAATGGGATCTTACTTTGTCTATGAGAGTATATTTGTAAAACAGGGTTGAAAGGATTTAATGTGAACTACACATATTTCCTTTTAAGATATATTGTTTATTATAATATTTAGTATAATATTTAGAAATGTTTATTGTCATTAAGTAAGATTAGTATTATTCATCATCGACTTTAATATATATATGCATTTTTTGCTCTGCATTGTTACCTCGATAATTTGTATATTTGATTAACATCTATTTTAGTCATTTGAGTGTTCATATGTTATTATTTAATATTTGTATATACACACATTTTCATTAATTCTTATATTTATATATTACATTTCTATTTATGAAGAACTTAGAATTAATTATATGATTTGTACATTACATTTTAAAGATTTTTTTTAGAACCATTATATACAGTTATAAACATTATTGAGCTGACAGACTGGCCATTTAGTGTAATTTTGATATATAATAAGCCTGAGTTATTTATATTCTTGGTTGTCTGAGCATTTAATATGTAGTATCGAAAGATTATATTTTTATATTATATGGTTTTTTGTACTCATGTTTTTTGAATACGTGTATTTTGAGTGGTCCAACTCTTTAGCTAACCAGATAGAGAATGGTATACAAGTTAAAGATAGTATTTTATATTTTTTATATGTGTCAGTACCAGTTTTGATTTAGTAGTTGGATGTTTACTTTTACATACTTGTTTGATTATTAATCATAATAACAAATTAGGTTTTGAGTATTTATTTGTTTTTTAGATATATGTTTTTAGGACATATGAGCATTTCAGCACTCATGCGTATTGTTGCACTGAAGATATGCGAGACGTCTTAGCGCCCGGTGTTTGCATTTTGTCAGTGGTGGTTTCTCGGATTAACATCACTCGTATTAGCTTAATACAATATAATTATATAAGCATAGATTATGGTTTTTTATGCAGCATAGAGTTACACATTCCACTGTGCTCTTATAGCGCTGTTCCTGTCTATGGAAAATGTTTATGTGCTAACAACAAGAGAGTTATGCCCTATATATTATACCAGTGTTGACGGGCTGCCATGGTAACCATTGGAAGAACACTGAAGGAAGAGCTTTATTTACTCCTTCTCTGTCTTGGTTTTCCTTGGTTTTTGTGACGGTCAACCATGATTGGTTTATTAAGATGATTGCCTTATTGATATTGGAATACGGCATAATAATTGAATGGTCATATTATAAGAATGTCCATTAAACATAGTTTATTTTTGTTTTTATGTGAATTTGTTGCACACTAGGGTCTGGAATGAGTTGGAGCATTAGGCTATACTATACTTCATTTGATGAGATCACACCGTCTGTCGATTGATTAATTAGATACGACTTAAATTGAATTAGCTTTTTTGAATTGAAGAGCGTTTTTATTGGCTGTTGCTTATTATTTAACCAATGTTACATTTCTTGTTAAATGAGATCTGAAGAAGCGTGCACAGCGCACGCAAAAGCGCTTATCTTTCCTTGTTTCATGTGCTGTTTTGAATAAAAGAAGATTTCCTCACTTCTCGTGGTGTGTCCCATGGTCTTTTACTTGGATATCATGAGAAATCATGATACTTCAGAGGCATGTTTGTGTACAGTACATAAACTAGACATCTGTAATGCCTTAGTTGGCAGGCATGGGAATAGAACCCAATAGCTGTGACTGCAGGGGACATCTGCAAAAAAATGTAACATTGGCTGCAGCAGCTTAGTACAGACATGCAAGGAATACAGCCGTACTGGAAATATGTAGACAGATTTATTTAGGAATCACCAATACTGCTTAACACTTTATTGGTATTGCTGATACGTGTCTGTAAAATGTTAGCACAATCATATCTGTGCATAACATGGGCTACCTCAACCATATACCTTTTGCTCCTGGAGTGGGAGAAAAAGACAGCATTAAGTGACTGAATTTGTTTTGCATTCTAGAGCTATTACACTGCTATACTTGACTGCAGTGACAGTAGAACACACATGCATGGAATACAGCCATACTGCATTTATTAAAACAGACTTCTGTAGGAATCAATGATGTTATCTTTATTAATTGGAGTAGGTGGAACCGAGAGCATTATGTGACTGATATTGTCCTAGAGACAGTGTTACACTTGACTGCAGCAACCTTACCATTCACAAGTGATGCATACAGCTCTACTGCAATGGTTATGACAATACAATCCTGCTGCACACCATTTTGTTTAATGTTATTGGTATTGTTTGTTGTTTACTGAAATGCAGTTATTATTGTTCATTTATTGCACTGCAACTCTAATTGTCCATTTATTCCATTACAGTTCTACTTGCCCATTTATTGCACTACAGTTTTTACTGTGTATACTTTATTGCAGTAAATGCTTTACTCTTTCTTGCTTATTACTCTATAGTTAACATAATAAATCTGTACTCACCACAATCACAGTGCAATCTGGCCAGGAGCCCAACATGGGACTCAACATTATGAGCCCTCTCAGCTGCAGCTGTTGGAAGAGAAGCACACCATTATGCATACCAGTTTTGCAGACATTCAGCTTGCAGATTGATAAAACAGTGGAAAACATACTTACATATTTGTGGGGCATTCTCAGCTCATGCCTCTTGGACCCAGGTGTCCAAGGTTACCCTATTTCTCCTCTTCAGGTCATCAAAATGGTGGTAACACTCCTCACTTGTGTGGGGGATACCAGTAGCAGTTCCCTGGCCAACTGGTCCCAGGCTTCTGCCTTACATTCTGAGCCCTGGAAGTTGTCCTACATCAGCCTGGGTTCACAATTTTTTTACCAGAAGCCCAACAAAGACCCTGGACTTCCGAACACCCCATCTCTGTGCCTGAAAGCATGCACCTTCACCAGCACCGCCTGCCATATCAACAGATGATAAGACTTCAATGAATGGTGCAGAATTCACTCCTATTGACCTTATTATGGGCTGTTTTCCCACCCTTACACATCATTGAGCAACATTCAAAAAGGCGACACATTTCTTAGCAGTGTGCAAACCAGTTAAGCAGAGCTAAGCACTGTGAAAACTCACCAAGCTAAGCTTAGCACCACAGAACAGCAGTAGCTGTTAACATGTTTAAGCAGTGCTCGGCATGGTGCAGCAGTTCCATATTTCACAATGTTGTTTTAAAATTAAACATATATAGTAAATTAAATTACAGACATGTTATGACTGCTATAGGCTTGAACCCAGGACCTACTAAGCATTAGGCTGTAGCTCTACCCATCTTGCTGCTTAGATATTATGAAAGTATACCTTCACATATACTATTGAGCTACCTGTTAATGTTGCTAAGCAGCATGGTGAACCATGCAAACATGCTTAAATAGACCTAGGCATAAATAATTAATTACATCCAGTTTATATTTTAAGATGTCTAGTAACTGCTGGCTATGTATTTATGAGAGCTGTACAGCTCTGCAGTACTCAATGCCATGCCATGCAAACAGCAATTAAAAAAAATCAGAAAAAAACCCAAAACATAATTATGATAATTAATGACATCCGGTTTCTATTTTTAGATGTCTGGCAGGTGTCAGCTGTCTATATGTGAGCAAAGCTTGGCATTGCTGCACTCTGTGCCACACTGCGTAAACATACAGAAAGGAAAAAAAATCATAAAAATAAAATATTACATATTTGAACCAGTTCACAGCATTTCAACAGTAGTGGGGAGCAGTGCAGCCTCACCATGTACGCATCAACAGCCATGGGCAGCCTGTACACTTCTCCCTACACTGATTCAATATCCCTGTTCCTGTGTTCTCCCTCGGCAGTGCTTCATCATTAATATGCATGGCATGCTGCCGAAGTGGAACAGTGACCGTGTCCATGGATACATTCCATGTAGGCTGTACACAGTGCCTACATGGATTTTATTAAATCCTGGGGCATGTCTTTAACCTGAAACAAACACTGAAACTAGACCATGCTGTGTCTAGTGTGTTCAGTGAGGAGGGGTCAGATAAGGATGAATGAGAGTTTGGCTAGGGAACACTTTCTCATTTGAAGGATATAAGACCACAGTGAGCCCCATTATGGCACAGAGTTGGCCAGGCACTTGTCTACTTATGTAGACACAGTAAGGGATCTCTTGCTGTGCAGCTTCTCATGCAGTACAATAAGTGCATGCACCAATGTAGACATCCCTACCACCATGCTGTACTCAGTGCTTACAGACAGGACTGCATGCAATCTGGATGTGATGCACAATGGCTTTGAGAGTTAGCTTACTGACATGATGACCATCTTATCCAGTATTTAGTAAGTTAAGGGCAACACAAGATGTCCATGCACATTGTATTGCCCATGAAGTCTGAGACCATTCTTGTTTGATTTAGCATGCATCAAAGGATGCAGTTCATAACAGACTATGAGTACAAAAGCAACATTTTTGGCAGCCAGATACCTCTGCTTTTCTAAGCACTCCTTTACAGAGTCCTACTACACAACACATACAGTCCTCTGCATCAACATCCTCTACATAATCTTGAAGCCATAGATAAGTGGAGAGCATATCACTGAAGTCATTAGCTCATGACAACACTGCTGCTTTCTAAGGAATGTAGATGGGATCCATCAGAAAATTATATAATTGACTTTATCTCTGCTAGAGACTCTTATTCTATTTTATTTAATTTGCTTTCCAGGGTAGAGCACTGATCTCCATGGAACTTTTTCAGACCCAGCCTGGGTGCAGTATCTTGTTAAATGACTTGCTCAGAGTCACACAGTTAGGCAATGGAGGCAGAGGGAATTAAACCTTGCCCCACTGTTGTAGTAGCTCTACTACTTTGTTACTATAAACATGGCCTGTGTGCTTCCAGTGCTCTGTATACATGATGAGTGCTGTGCATAGTAAACCATCATTGCGTTCATAATGGTTTATCTGTCTGATGTCACAGGCCATTAGAGACACGATTTGACTTAATAACCATGAATGTCATACTTCAGCCTTTATGAAAGTCATGGGAGGAGGCATGCCCTGTATTGCTTTTAGTATCATAAATTTCTCTTGTGCATTTGAATACTTGCCACCTGTTACAGCTGTAGCTATCTTTTACTTGTCTTCATCTTTGGCATGAGTGTGTATTATTAGTTGTCCACACAAACGCTGCGGGTTATGTAACATTGCTATTTGGATCACTGCTTATTGATGTGTCATCACGATGTGTATCTGGACACACAAGAACAATGTTTGCATATAGTTGCATAGACAGTGTTATCCAGGTGTCCAGATCAGTGGGTATGTATTACATCCTGATGGAATTGCAAACTGTTGTGCAAAGTGGTACTGCTTCTGTATTACCATGCCTCTATGTATATACTGGTGCCTATACTCTGATTATATGCTGTGGTACTGGCACATATATATATATATATATATATATATATATATATATATATATATATATATATGGATTCACTTCAGAAGCTCGAAATACTGAAATCTTGACTTTCAGTATCTCGAGCCCAAGAAGTGAAATGCACAAAACAACGAAAACTAAAAACCGCGAAATTCAAAACCTCGATAACCGGACATTTTGAATTTTGTGGTTTTACTACACACACACACACACACACACACACACACACACTTACCTGAATACATGACCATAGTGGAACTTTAGAAGCGTGAAATTCAAGGTTTTAAATTTCACACTTCTAAACTTTCACTATTATGTGGATTTGGCTTCTTGGGCTCGAAATACTGAAATTCGAGATTTCCGTATTTCGAGCTTCTGAACAGAACCTATATGGGTCCCCATCAGTTGATCAAATGTTTACAAGTTTGAACCACATATAGCCGAAACCATATGTTCGAACTTGTAAAAGTATGATCAGACTGAATGGAGATCTCCATACAGAGCAGAAAGAGAAGATTTCCCATTTCCACAATCTAGTGCGATCTCGGAGTTGGTATATTTAATTAAAGAGGGGGTGTGGGGTGCTATAGACGTTTAGTTTTGTATTTTTTTGTTTTATGTGCTTTTATTTTAGTGTTCGAACTTTCACGATGGTCTCGGCCATATGTGGTTCGAACTTGTAAAAGTTCGATCTATTGAAGTAGATCCATATATATATATATCTATCTATATATATATATATATATATATATATATATGTATATCTAAACAAATTGTCCTGTGTACTTTTGCAGGTAACAGCTGTATGTAGTTGTTGCTTGATATACTACTCTTTCAGTTATTAGCTGTAGGTATGCTTATTCTCAGTAACATTGTTTACTATAGCCCAAAGATATTCAAACAGTTGTTTTGTACCAATGTGCAGATCATGAACATGCGCTTGGATTGCAATACTAGAAGGACAGGCATGGTACAGCATATTCTTAGTGTTATAGTACCCTTCTCCTACCTGTGTGTAATGGAAACCTACATCAGCATTATATTTGTATACATGTACCTGCACAGACTGCCTATGCACATATTATTATCACTACGTCTTGTGACTGTATCGAACATTGTTGTATGTGCATATGGATACCTATATTACTAAGGAATGCTATGTTACCTGCATGTATTCTAATACTTTTCTAATGTGCATGGATGCATGACTGCCACTTTACACAGATCACGCGGCATGGATATATATGCACTGTGATGTGCTGTCACTATGACAGTACACATGGTTAGTCATTAATTGTTCTTTGTCCATATGTACATCAGGCATGGATATGTATGTACTGTGATGAGCTGTCACTATGGTAGTGCACATGGTTAGTCATTAATTGTTCTTTGCACATATGTACCTCAGGCATTTCATGGCTCATAATTTTGAACTAGACCTTGACAGGCCAGCAGCATTCCATAATACTGCCCTAACCTTCATCTCGCTCATTGTGGTGGTACTTCTCCTATGTCTCCCTAATCCTCTGTTGGGACCTTTGGTTGTTTCAGGTTCAGATGCCTGGGATTCTTGAAAAAGGTCTTCTATTCCACAAGCTGATAGACCACCATGCTTAGATATTATCATGTGCAGCATGGCAGACATGGTGATTATTTGTAATGCCTTCTCCAGCAAGAACTGCAAGACACCTAAGTTTATGTACAGGCATCTGCATTAGGCTTTCAGTGCATGGAATAGTCTCTTAACGATACTACTTGTATCAGTGTGCACTCTATTACAGCCTTCCACTGCAGCCAAAGAAGGATTTCTGATGGGAGTCATAAGCCATACCTCCAGCTGATAACTGCTGTAACCTACTACTACTGAATGTACTGGTTATGCACAGAAGATTGTGATGATAAACGTGTTAGACTAGATTGGTCAACTAGTTTAAACAGCTATAATGAAGAGCAGTTTGTTTTTTTTGAAAAATAGTTACTAGATTGTTTGCTGAGTGCTAAAAATTGTGGTTACTGATTTGTTTGGATTTATTATGAGCTTATTTGATGTGAGCCATAAGCAGGCCTTGTTAAAAGCCTCTTACAGACCAATTTGTACCAAACTAACTATTGTCACTAGTTGCAAGAGAATATGGCTATCTGCACTAAGGATTAGTTGCAACTTTGGAAAGTAAAGTAGTGGATTTTTAATAAATAAAGAAGCTAGTATATGGCCTGATGTTGATCGTTTTTGTAGCCACCATATGGGTTAGTTTTGCAAAATAGTTGTCAGTCATTTTTACATTGCGTGCACGATCTACAGGACAGGTACTTAATCGCTGACATTGACATTTATCCAAACCGATTTTGTGTGGCCAGGGCTGTAACAGAGTGCAATTAACCATTTCCAAGGCCCTATATAAATCTACAATAATTGCTCTTTTCCAGATTAGCAAAAGTATGGCTTGAGATGATATATATGGCTGTCTGAGTAATACAGCCTTTACTGTGCTTGGGTAAGAGTGCCATTTTGTTATAGTGTTTCAGTAGAAGAGTGTAAACAACTGTTTCATGATTTTTTGCAAGAGACCAAAATATGGAAATCGATCTTTAGTTTGTTACTCACTTCTGGTTTGTGACTTACCTCCTTCATCTAACATTGCTCCCCTTCCACCTGCATAGTAATTTTCTATGCTATTTCTACACTGCTTTTTGCTGTCACATTTTCTACTGTTCCTCTCAACTTTGCAAATCAATATTCATAATTTCTAAATATTTCTTCAACCCTGCTAAAATTATTGATCTACATAGTTATGAATATTTCACACCACTGGAAGCGTCAATGATTAAAATTGGATATGTATGCATACTTATCTGAATATGTTAACACTTAATGCAAAGTGCTTTAATAATTAGCTATCTTATGCACACTTATCTCCATATGTTAATACTTAATGCAAAGTGCTTTAATAATTTGTGTCTGGTAGTACAAATGCTTAGTAGTAAGGTCAACCTCATAGCTTCAGTGCTGTGGGTTGAATTTTGACATCAGTTTACTTTTTGTGTGGAGTGTAGCTTGTTCTGCCCATATCTGTATGCTTTTTCCAGGTATTCTAGTTTTCTCTCACCTCCTTAAAAATGCTGATTTACTAATAAATGAAGGTTGAGATTCATAGACAAGTTGCCTATTATGCAAAGCTGTGCAAAGCCGTTTGTATACTAGATAGCATTGCTCCAAATTACACTACTAGGCAGCAAGAGTCTAGATAAATGCAATAGCTGTAGACGGGGCCTATACTGATGAGTCCCATAAACAGCCTGGTATGCTGCTCACTTACGACACTTGCATAGTATGGATGTCATGCACTCTGTGCTATGCAAGTTACCCTATAGAGCATTGCAAAAAAATGTATAAGTATATGCCACTAGTTAGCAATGTACAACTATGTATTTCAATAGGGGAAATTTTCACAGGGGAATCAGAGAAACATTATCCTGTGCAGACTGCCGATTCAGTTAAGTAGTTATGAGCATGTGCATGAGAGGTTGTGCTGTTTGTCTGAATGTATGTATGGGTACAGGGGCAGTGTGTGACTGGGACTGGGAGTGTCTGTGGTTGAATGCTGTTTACAAATATATTTATGTGTCTGTCTGTGAGTGGCAAGAATGAAGTGTGCAGTATGGCATGTGCATGTGCATGTCTATGTGCATGCACAAGTCTTTGTAACTTCCAGTTTGCATGTGAATACCAGAATGCCTATGCAGGGTATATACCTGCAATAGTATTCCCCTTATCTACTTTGCCTTCTTAATCTGATATCTCCTAAGGTACAGTTTGAAAGTTGCCTATGTGTGTGTTTCTCTATCTTATGCTCATTAATTAATTAATTTTTGTAGTAACATTATTTGAAAATATATGCCCTCTGCTTCCAGAGATGTCTTTTTCACTCTAACTTTCCATGATTGCCATCTTCCCATTCACTTTCCCATGGCCATTGCAACATATTAATTTATTATTGTGCTATAAATCAATTAACTGATTATTCTATTAATTAAAATCAGCAATTTCACAAAGCAGTATTGTTTACCAAAGGCTGGGAAAATGAAGTAAACATACCTACTGTAGGCAGAGGCACAATTCCATTAAACACAGAATATAATGTCCAAATAATGTCTTTATCTTGAGTTTTGAAAATGAATAGCACTGTGGAATCCCATGCCAGGATCTGAAAGTAGATGATGTATTATTAGGGAGTCTTTCCTCCATTTGATCTCTGAAAAAAAAAACACCATATATCTCTAAAGATTAATGTCACAGATCAAGGTGAATATAATTAAAGTCAACTTGACAATGGTCCGGATTCACGAAGGCTTGCACGGAGTCTAAGAGTAGAGTAAGACTCCAGCCAGCCAACATGTCTGCCGAGCAATCCAGGAACAGCTGGCAAGGGCGTGCAAGAGAGCTCCTAAAATGACTCTTGCACAGACAGTGTTAGTTTATGCAAATTACATAATTACTGCTGAAACCTATGCAAATGAGGTAAATTTGCGATCCAGGAAGCACTAACCTGTCCAAGTAAGAGTAGTGTTATTTGCAGAAATGTACTCGGTTGACAACCGAGTACCATTCTGCAAAAAGTAAAATGGAGCTATGACAGCTCCAAATAAAGGATGCATCCAGTTGAGGAAGCATGCCAATGGCCAAATATACAGCCATTGCATTTTTATCCATTGCAAAATAATAAAAAAATATTTTTTTTCCCTTGATCTCTGATGTTTAAGCGTAGCGCAGCGCCGCGCAAACGTGCAGCGCTCTAAAAACCAGAAAAACAAAAAATAAAAGCCACAAATAGGGATTTTATTCAAAATATTCATCTGCCATGCAGGTGAATGGCAGGCTGAAGACAACATGGCTACTGAGTAGTGGTTGCTAAGGGGCGAAGCTCACTCTGAGAGATGTAACCAAGCATTAGTAGGCAATCCTATGCAAATGAGTATAAGGATAGTGAATCCCAAATTTCCCTGCCATGTGAACCATGTCCCTAGAGTGTAAGAGTAGGATTAGGGGAGTAACAGAGTAGAAGATAGGTGACATCATGAGGGGATATGTATCAAAAAGACTGTAAGCTTATTGGAGCAGAGTGGCATGTGTTTGCTGTGAGTTACTCAGGACTGGAAGAGGTGTGTTTACAGCTGTCTAAACTGAAACCCAGAAACCGAAGGTGTACGCTGTGGCTATCACTAAAGTTTCTTGCAAAGCTGCTTACACTGTGTGCTCGCCTGTAAACCCGTTTAAGCCTGTGTGCGCCCGTGTAAGCCTGTGTAAGGCCGTCTAAGCCTGAATGCACGAATGTGCACCCGCCTAAGCCTGTGTAAGCCTGTGTGTGCATGTGTGCACGTGTTTGCGTGGCACTGCCCCCTGTGGAAACAGAAATGGGAAAAGGAAGGAAAAGAAGTAGTAGGAAGTTAACCAAGGAGAACTAACAGAGCTGCCAGGTGAAATCAATCAGAATCAGCCAATTACACAGGTGGTACACTAGCCCAGCCCAGCACTTAAAACACTGCAAACAACATTCCCCCATGTTTTTCTCAGAAACACTGCAACACTGCAGTCTACAAAGAGAAGTGAAAACTTAAAAAGCTTAACTGAGACCAAACAATGTTAGGGGATGCCATTGCTTTTATAAGGCGACATGTGCAAGATGCTGAGGGTGGTGCCATTGTGAATGCTGCTGAGCAACCCACAGTGAGGAGACAGAGAAGAGTGTACAGACCCAGGGTAACCTACCAGGGGCCACATGAGCTGGAGATAGTGGAGTGCTATAGAGTGGACAGAGAGCTCCTGCAGCAAATTGTTGAGCTGTGCAGGCCACGCCTCACACATAGAACCAACAGAGGGGAACCCATCCCAGTGGAAACCAAGGTATGTGTTGGCTTAAGAATACTAGCAACAGGTACCTTCCAGAGACCAACTGGTGATATGATGGGGATTTCACAGGCATCAGCATCCAGGGTACTGCACCAGCTCTTGAATGTCATGTCAGCACATGTCGGTGATCATGTATATTTCCCTAATTCCCGTGAGGTATTGGCCAGCAATATGCACCTCTTCCATCAAATAATGGAATACCCTGAGGTAGTGGGTGCAATTGACTGCATGCTCATACACATCAAAGCACAGCCGGTGAGCGGGGTAGGGCCTACATCAACCACAAGGGCTTCCACTCCATCAACTGCCAGGACGTGTGTGATGCCCAGGGCATAATACTGAATGTGTGTGCTGGCTGGCCTGAAAGCTACCACGATTCCCATATCTGGCATCTGTCGCAGCTGTACCAGACATTTGCCAATGGGGACATCCCTGACGGTCACCTAATGGGGGATGCTCTATATGCACTGGAGCCATGGCTGATGACACCCATCAGAAATGCACACACACCTGAACAAGAACTCCATAATGAGGAACATGCACAAACACAAAATGTAATGGAGCGTGTGTTTGGGATGCTCAAGTAACAGTTCCGGTGCCTGGACACATCTGGTGGAGCCTTGCAGTACTCACCAACTACATGTACCCAAATTGTCATGGTATGTGCCATGCTACACAATATGATCCTGCGAAAACAGCTGCAGCAGGAACAGCATGGGGCAGGTCCAAACAGCCCCCCACCATTGCCAAGGCCTGCACAGGCACAGCGTGACACGGAGGAGGAACAACCTGAGCCTGCCCCAGTAGGCAGAAGGAGGTGTGCCCAGTATGCCTTGGCAAAGAGGCAACACATAGCACATACACTGGCTCAGTAGGAACCCTGGAAATGATACCTCCCTCTGACTTGCACATAAAATAAAGGGATGCCTAACTTGACACTACCTGTTTCCAAACATGTATAGGGAGTGTAGAATGTGCATCTGACATAGACAGCCCTGCAGCACCACCTGAGGCACGATTGCCATGTTTTAAACAATATAAAGCAGTGCTAAGCAGCTTTTACCAATATCTAGTATATGTAAACAAAATTGCTCATGCCAACTAGCACAACGTCAGGAAACGTTGAGCAATGTTGGGCAAAGTTGAGCAAAGTCAGTTAAACATGCTCATATCTGCTTTACTGTTCCTTAAGCAGTCTGGTCTGCCCAGCATGAAAATAAAAAGCAATGACAGGGCTCGAACCCAGGATACTGTGCACTATAGTCATAGTATTGAACCACTAAGCCATGATAGCATTTCAGTGGCACAGACACAGCAGGACAATTGTACACTAATGCAAACACAAAGAAATGCTATATCATGCCTCTAAAGAGGCAAATGGGTAACCTCCCCCACATGCCTATGCAGACAGAGAACATCAGGCTAGGCGGTGTGATGTGGGTTGTGTAGGCTATGAAGTCGCAATCTAATACACGTGACATTGGATGCTAAGATCTGTAGTACAGTAGTATGCCTCAAGACACTATGATAGGCAACAGTACAGACTGAAATGGTGTCCTGTACATAGCAGTGCAGGCATAGAAAATGTGTATAAGTGTCAGGTGAAACCCACATCCTATGTACCCCCACAGTAACAATCAGGTGTGCCTCCGGGTAGAAATGTACAAAGAATAGCTGTCCCCCCTGTGTGTAGAAATATTGACAGGTCTATGCAAAGTGTCGCATGGAAGCCCTGCAGGCATAACATGATACCTGTTGATCTATGACGCAAAGGTGAGCCCTGCTGTAAACATACAACTTGATTTTCCATACACATACAGTATAAATGTCTATACCGGGCGTGCTCACATACTCAAACAAATGTAGTGGATTTCATTCAGCATCACACTGAAAGGTCATACTGGGCATGCTCACACACTTAGGCTAAATACGGATGTGATAATAAGGGATCTATGGACACATGTGGATAGTCATCTCTACTTCCAGAAACAAATTCACAAAGTGGTTGGAAAATCATGCTATGTGTTCACAAAAAACTGCCAAGGTCTGTGCATGTAGGTCAAAGGAGGTTCCCACTACTCAGCAGTCATCAGACCTGTCAGAGAGTACCACAACACACTTACGATGAATCCGACTAGGCACGTTCAGCAGATAGAAAGACCAATGAAGTACCTTAACAAGAGGATTACTGGCGTCAAATAGTTGCCCCATGCAACAAGACTGAATGTAACCCAATCTGTACTCTGTTGCATACTGTCCACTCAGGAGATCTCTGCCCAACAGACAGGTTCATGTCATGGTTACACTCAGATCTGTTCTGAGTTACAGCTCAATGGCACTAAATGTACAGAGCCAGCTGATATTGCCAACATACTGGAAGATAGGATCACTGTTAACTTTACCGCCATCTCACCCATGAAAGAGCACATCTCTATAATGGAAGACTGCAAAGTTGCTGTCATCACGGCTGCACAGGTAAAAAACACTCTCCAAAGCCAGTATCACAGCAGCCATGGGACCAGATAACTTCCCAGGCTGTGTAGTATCTAATATCCTGAAGTAAACACTAACATGGCAGGTCTGTGGCCGCTGAAGTTTCCAGAGGACTGCAAACTAGGAGCCATAATTGTAAACACTAAAGATGTGGACATCCTACAAAAGGGCCTCACTGAGACAGATGGCTGTTGTCAAAGCCATGGACTCTAGCTCAATGCCAAAAGGTGCAGTGTCATCCTCTTTGTTAAAAACTCTGTAGCCAAGAACTACAACATAGGTGGTAGTATACTTCACATTGAAAGTGTGACAAGAGACCTTGGGTCACAGGTGGACAGTGGATACAACTGTGATAATCACATTCCCACAGTAGTCAGGAAACCCTCCTATGTGGCACACCTCATCACAAAATGTGTCTCATGCAGAATAGAAGAGGACAATGTTCCCCTCTACTCATCACTCACTAGAACTATAATAGAGTACAACGCCGCTGTTGCTATGTACCTCACAAGACAACTACAACAACTGGAAAGCCAGCAGCAATACCTCACAAAGAGCATTAGTGGCCTGAAATACATGCCATACACAGACCATCACAAAATGCTCCATCTGTACTCCCTTGCATATCACCTACTCAGAGGTGTTCACTGCCTAACATACAAAACTATGTCAAACACAGAGCTGTTGGATATGCTCCACGTAAAACACTCAGAATCCCTCTGACCTTCGGACCCAAAACCATGAGTGAAATACAAAAGGAAGGGGTGTACCCATTTACCTTATGGATATCCACACCTTCAGGTTAGTGGCACAGCATGAGGCTTTGGAGACCATGCAAGTGCAACTAACATTGGCCAAAGCTGCCCATCAGATTGTAGCCTGCTACAGTACCTTGTCTCAGGAACCTCACTCAGTATTCCGGAGAACAGTGGAAAATATAAAGGTCCTATCAAACACCATTATATGAGGAGATTACAACTACCCAAACAGTGAGCGGTGGAATTACTCATGTACAACGTCCTTTACCCAATGTTTGCTAGAGTTTAAAAACCGTAACACCCTGGAACAGCTTGTCACCACGCCCACTAGAGGTGACAACATACTGGACATGATCATCACCAACATGGGGTACCAGTGTTCCACTACAGAGATAAACCCCTCACTGGTAATATCAGATCATAAAGTAATCACACTGGACATCCACATCCCCCCCCCCCACCCAGTCAATGAAACCACTATGAAGACATTTGCAAAAGCAAACTGCACACTTCCCAAGACCAAAGTGGAATGTTCCAAAGACCTCTTGCTATAGGATAATGGTATACAATCTGCAGAATCATTTACAAGTGCATCCTATGAGCATCTACATGGATGCATGGAATGAGACATCACAAATAAAACCAAGATGCACTCCTCCAAAAATAGGACAACAATCAGGTGGTTGTTGCCCATAAATAAGCAAGACAACAGAAGGAGGAAATGAACACATGATAGAGCCAACTTCACTAAAGGAAAGGCATCACTGATCATTATCAGTAAGAAATAATGATCGCTCATAAAATAATCCAAGGACAGTTTCTAAAGACAAATAGTGAAGGAATGTAAGAATAACAACCACAAAGCCTTCGGTAGCTATACCAGACATGTAGGTGTCAACTTCCAAAAATGCTGTCAGCTACTGAAAAATGGAAAAAAAATACACCAAACCAACTTTCATTGCCCATATCCAGGGGGACAAGTTCAGTTTAAACTCCCCCCATCACCCCCAAAAGGGCCTGTGTCCATCACAGAAGGATGCAGATCCCCAGATGTCAAGGACATGCAGGTAAAGACAGCCCTCACCAAAGCTAAGAACACACCATCAGTGTGACTGGATGGTGTCCCAGGCTGCGTCTTACACTAGGCCCATGAGGAACTAGACCGTCACCTACATTCACTGTCCAGACACAAGCATACCACAGGCTATGTACCCAAAGAATGGCATACACAAACAGTCATCGAGCTCCACAAAGTGGCTGCCACAACAGAACATGGACACCATTGCCCTATATTTCTACTCAGCCTGGTCTACAGAGCTATTGAGCAAATTGTCATGGAACCCATAGACTGAGACATTGGAGACCTCCAGACACTGGACTCTCCACAACTTCACATTGTTAAAGTCAAATCCTGGCTCCTAAACCTAGTTGACTTATTTCAAACAGTTATCAAGGACATAGATGGAGGTGATAGTAGTCCACACAGCCCACCTGGACCTCACAAAGGACTTTCTACACCATTCCCCACTCTCATCATGGACAAGCGTATTAGCTTGAACATTAACAGCTATGTCACAGGATGGGTGGCCAAGTGGCTCACAGATCAAACACACATGTTAAGAGTTGTGGGTGCCATGTTCAACTCTAAGCCAGTCACAGATGGCATCCCACAGGTCTTGGTCCTGGGACCCCACTTGTTCAGTAGATACTGCTCAGAGGTACAGGCAAGCATGGGAGGTGTATGGCTGAACAGGTTTTCAGATGAATGGTAACTGTGGTCCATAACTGACTGTACTGCTAACACAGACATCCTCCAGAAGTGCTTACAGAAACAGATACCTGGTGTCAAAACAATGCCCTCAAGCTAAATGCCAAAAAATGCATAGTCATCCCCTTTGGGTACAACAAAGTGCACACAAATTACTACATAGGTGGTAATCCAGTATGTACGGAGAAAGTCATTATGGCCCTGGGGACACAGGTAGATAGTAAACTCCCCTTTGATGATCACATGGCCAAAGTGTTTAGACATTCCTTCAATGTAGCCCACCTAATGTCACCTAATGTAACCCACTTTGTATAGTCTGATGATGTCACCATCCTACAAATATACCTGTGGAAAGGATAACTCACAGTAATGTGTATAGCACAGTGTGTAAATGCATGCTTTCATAGTGTCATAAAGTAGTTAGGTAGTAGTTTGAATCCTGCACTTGACAAGTTTGTTTGTGGTTTCCTTGGGAAGGAGCAAATGTTTTGGAGAGTAGTAAAACACCTTAAAAGTGGTAAACTAATCTTTGACAAGTCTGATGATGTCACCATCCTACAAATATACCTGTGGAAAAGTGAGCTCCCAGTAATGTGTATAGTGTGCAGTGTTAATGTGTATTCCTCAGGTATCATGAAACAGATAGGTAGAGGTTTGAATCTTGCACTTGACAACAGTGGGTTTGTGTGTGGTCTCCTTGGGAAGGAGCAACCTTTTAGTAGAGTAGTAAAACACCTTAAAAGTGGTAAACTAATCTTTGTCAAGTCTGATGATGTCACCATCCTACAAATATACCTGTGGAAAAAAAACACCCAGTAATGTGTATAGCGTGTCATGTTAATGCGTACTACTCAAGTATCATGAAGTTGTTAGGAAGGGGTTTGAATCTTGCATTTGACAACTGTGTGTGTGTTCATGTGTGGTCTCCTTGGAAAGGAGCAACTCTTTAAGAGAGTAGTAAAACACCTTAAAAGTGGTAAACTAATCTTTGTTAAGTCTGATGATGTCATCATCCTACAAATATACCTGTGGAAAAAAGAACTCCCAGTAATGTGTATAGTATGACGTGTTGATGTGCACTCTTCTAATATCATGAAGTAGTTAGGTAGTGGTTTGAATCCTGAACTTGGTGAGTCTGTGTGTGACAGTGTTAGTCAATGTGTTGGAGGTTTTGCTTTTACTACCATATGAAATATCAGTAGGCACTGCACATGTGAGGTAGCTGTGAGGCAAATACATATACATACATGTTACCTCAATTATTGCATGTGTGGGGACCCTGCTTTACCCAAGTACACAGTTGTCATCTTTTCCAGACTGTGCTGCTGCTTCCCAGACCTTAGGTCACATCTGTATGCTTGTGACAAGGCCAGCCACTGCAGTGATGCCTGGCCTAGGTCATCCGTGTCACACACACTCAATACAGTTTCTATTGAATTGTGTGAGTGAGGGTTTATGGTCGAGGTATATGTCAGACCTGTTCAAACGCAGCAGAGTCTGTCAATGATGACTATGCATTATAGGTGTACAACAACCTTTGTGGACATGCATGCAGACCCCTTATTGCTTATGTGATCCACTGAGGGATTTCAAAATACCTTAGGGAATGTGATTATCAAAGGAGAGATGATGTAACACTAGGTTGCATGTACACATCGGTACCTGTTCATCATGTTGGTGGCTACAACCTATGTGGTACTGTGGGGATACTATGTTCCGTAAAGGTAGAAGACTATGCTTAGTTTGGCCTACAGCTTTACAGCATGGGTATGACAACAGGTATCTGTCTGTATGATACCTTTGTGGAGGATGTGTGTGTCACCTGGAGAATGCAGTATAGTTCACAGTATGCATTAGCTCACATGGACAGACATATCCCTACTGTGATTGCTTGTACCTAAGAGAGCCATATGCCAAACAGGAGTGGTCTCAGTAATGGGTGCAGCTGAATACCACTGGTTACTGGCATAGTATAGTACCTGAAGGATCCAAATGTTGCTGTGTGTCCTACATCTGTGTGTCAGTTGTCAAGACATCATCTAACGATTGGTTATGGTCAGGCCATTGAAGTCATGTATACTACCAGAATGCAAAACAATGACAGATAGTAACAGTATCACCCACAGCACAGTGTCAAACCATGTCATACACACATGTGTAGTCAGGTTCCAAAATGTGTGTAGTACAATGCATACTGGTCACCAATAGAAACTATGGAGTGTTACTGTGTAATACAGAGCATGTCACCCTGCCCATGTCTCCACTATGCACGTACATGCAGACAGTGCACCTCCACCATTTTCACAACTGTACACCTGCAAATATGTGCTACACACATCCCACATATACTGTCCACTCTCTAACACATGCTACCAATACTGCACACATCAGCCAAGTGGCACGTGGGCGGACAATATACAATTGGAACTAACACAGGTGTAAACAACACTACAATGACAATCATAGCTTTAATGCATCATGCCTGCTCAGCTACACCTTCAAGCATATCATTACACTCTACTGCTGACAACATGCTAACATTGCTATACTGCTATAAAGACACCCTGTGCATCAGCACCATGGTAGCCTGTTCCTGCATCGATGTTACAGATGACAGGAGGTGGCACAGGTTTCGTCATATGCACAGGGTGTGTTGTTGGTTTGCCAGAGGCCTACAGTGAGCCATCCAATCAACATGTATGTGTGTGTGTGTGTGTGTGTGTTTGTGTGTGTGTGTGTGTGTGTGAGGGGCAAGAATACTGGTATTGGCCAAGGTTGATGTAATGTGTGTGGGTATGTGCTGGCCCTAGGTGTCTGGATTATGTGTGTGTGTGTGTCTGCATGCACACAGTTCCACCATGTGGCTTCCACATATGGATATTTCATAGTTTAGTTTCATAGTTTCATAGTTTAGTACTAGTCTATCTGCTCTGGGGCATTTGTAAGCCTAGCCATAGTGATGTGGCTTTTGCCACCCCATGAAATGGTACAAAAATGTACAGAATAAATTTAGAATACTGTGCCTCTGTCTAGTAGTGACACAATGAAGGTCCCCTTATATAATAGAATTAGTTTACTGTGCCCCTGTCTAGCAGTGACACAGATGTGACCCCTGGGGTAAACTTATGATCTCCCATCCACTCATCAAGATTTCTCTAGAAGAGAGTCAGTGAGGGGCTCTGCCTAATATGAACTGGGATCTTGTTCCAAAGCATGGGAAGCCTCTGGGTTATGAATCTATCCCTCCAGCATTTCCTATTCATACTTGTGCCGAGGTTTAAGTCTTTAGCTCTCGTGGTCCTGATGGGTTTGGATTTTTTCAGGTGGAGCATGTCCATCAGATCCTGCTACTGAATAGAGCTAAAGTTTCTTTAGTCTGGCAGAATAAGACATATGTTGGAGACCCTTGATCCTCTGGACAGCCACAGACTGTACCTGCGAGGCTTTACAGATACCGTCTCTGCCCACGGATACGGTACCTGTGCCTGGCAGGGGTGCTACTGACACTATCAGGTACTAAGCCAGACTGGGTACTATCCCCAGAGGTAGATGGATGTACCCTGGACCCAGGTCCCTCCTGGGACTGTCCAGAGCCACGTGCACATGGTCTTCTAAGACATTCTATGGACAGCCCACCCCCAACATTGCTGGGGTTGGTATTGGCACTATGAGAGCGTAAGTAAGAAGATGGCAGTTATGTAAGTACACCCTCTTTTTTTTTTTTTTTGTTATTATTATTATAGTAAGAAGGAGGTATGGATCAGTGGATGCAAAAATGAAATAGATTTAGGGTTTTAAAGATGAGAAGTTTTGTCAGGGGTCAAGAAATAAAGTTAGTCAGGATTAGTACAGGGGCAATGGGTTTGTAAGGTGCCCAATAGGGGGCATTGCCTAACATGAATGTGTTATGTGTTGAAGAGTGTCGCACAGCCACATGTGAGGCATCTACCCCTCAGGTATATTGTGTGTGCTGGGTGGATGAGGTTTGGGATACTGTAGTGTGACCTTACAGCGGGTGTCTGAATACACCATATGTAGCATGTTAACGTGTACTGGGTATGACAAAGTTCTGTATGTTGTGTGCATGTGTATCGACTCTGCCTATCCAATGTCCACTACAGTGTTGCCACAACTGTGTGGGATGCTATGTGCATTGTATGTGTTTCAGGCAGCTACCCACGTTACTAGGATGTGCATAGTCTCACAGCAAAAATGCACAGCATGCATTATGCGTAGGTGTGCTACGTGTACATGTCCTACATCTCACCTATGACATGCACATTTAATTAGCAATATTAAAGGTAGAACACACTCACCAGCATGGGTCTGCTACCTTGCTGTCACATAAGAGGGAACTACAAGGATATGAGACACTTTGTCAGTAGCAAAAGCTGTGGCATTGCTACTGTGTGTTTGCAATCTTGCAGTAGTACAACAGTTGACAGTCACAGGCCTACAGATTATATTCCTAATTATTAGTATTGCACAACACTAGGCACCACATCATCTAACTACACAGTACACATCTCACATAAGCATGCTCTACCAATAGAGGTAACAGTATTCTACAGCTATGCCATGTTACCTGCACGCTCCATGTCAACTTGCTGGGTGGCTCTGGCCTCCATGATGATACATGTTACTTGTTGTGGTTGTTGTTGGCCAGGAGCCACCTGGCTCAGGAGCAGCACCTCCACTCTGGTGAGGGGGGTATGTATGGCTACGCCCCACCTGTGGCAAGCTGTTGTCTGCAGATATCAGATGCATGCTGCCAGACATGTCTAATTAAATCACTGCAGTGATGGTGTACCTGCTCATATGTCCGGTTATGCATGCCTATGTCATTTACCGTACGGACATGATCTTGCCACAGCGCAGTCCGCTCATGCTGGTCCTGGCTGGTTCTGGAGAACAGCAGGGCCTAGTGCTGCATCAGGCTCGCTGTGATCTGTTCTTCCTCAGCCGTGCTATATGCGGGATTACGATGGTGGGACATTACCCTGGAAGACAATGAAACAATATATGTGAGCAAGTCATGTGGCACACGTAACATTCTAAAGTACAGATATCAATTAACTGCCATATAAAGCAACCTATTGGCTGTCAGAAGATACACACTTTCAATACCACATATCAGTTCTCAACCCACATATGCCTGATGGTGCCTGGCACACTCTATATATCAAACCATGTTTTGCACAGCAACAAAGTTAAAACAGTATGTAAGACTATACAACAGTACATGGCACACTGTATGCGACACAATGCACCACCTAGCCACACGAGGTATATATCATGCTAATGCATAATGAAATATGTAATCCATTGCAATGATTGTAAAGTCCACTGACAGTATTACCAGTATACTACACTAGTCGTTGATGGCAGACCCCTGCGTAGCATATGTGCACATTCATTAATATAGGTGGCATACTGCTGTACTAGGCTATACATGTTGTTAGATATGCAGTTATATCCTGTAACACACATATGACTGAGGCCATGGTACAGGCATACCCACACACATATCAGACATACATACCAGACACAAAGGTATGGCAACCCAGGTGACCTTTACCTGTGTACTTTACAGTACTTTGTGTCAGTCGTTACAAGACCTTATGCCGGAGGTATGTAATCTGTGAGGACTACAGGGAAAACATATAACAGTGGTTCCAATAAATGTGGACGTACACCATACTGTCCTGTTTAGGCACGCAGCTTCAGGTAGTACTACAGTTCATGCAGGAGTTGGATTCACCAGCAGTAACACTCAATAAGCATACATGTACTGCTTTAGTCTACAATGGGACACCCCAGTCGACAACAAGGGACTACGTCAGACCGTATGGCATACTACTTTTTCTGCCTAGCAAATGCATACACATCTTTTGCTGGGATCACAGCTAGGACACATAATACCATGACAGAAACAGTTTCCCACTAAGCTATCACACATATACCAAACTCTGACACATTCACCAACACATTCACCATCACACTCAGTCAACCTCACATAGCAATTATTGCAACAAGTACATCTGGGTGTGTATCACTTCATAGGTAGGTAAGAGACTATTGGTCCTAGGGCCTATAGAACTCTAGCCATACGCTACTCTGGCCTTTGACACACAGGTAATTACATTTCATTTGGCCCTGTCAAGCAGAGACACAGAGGTGATTGCCTGGGTGTATTCACTATCTCCCATACAATCTTCAGGATTATTTATGATGACTGCTAATTAGGAGCTTTGTTTGCTATGGATAGTTGGTTTGTTCCAGAGTATGGGATGTCTCTAAGATAGGAATCTATCCCTCCAGCATGTGCTGTTTATTGTGGTCAAAGGGTTTGGGTCCCTAGAGTGTGTAGCTCGTAGAGATTGTGATCTGTTTACGTGGAGCATGTCCAACAGATCTGGGTTTGACATAGCTTAGTATGCTAGGCAGAGGTCACCTCTGGGTAGGCGGTCTGCGACACAGTCTAGTTGTGAGTTTGTGGGACGGTCTGCATAGGGCATCTGTTTGACGCCGATATTACTCTTTGTGAGGTATGTCTGTGTCCTTTCCAGTTGCTGTAGATGTTTTGTGAGGTACATACCACATGGGGCATTGTACTCTATACTGGGTTTTATGTGTGTGGAGTAGAGGGGAACGCTGACCTATATTTCCCTGCATGACACACCTTTTGTGATGACGTGTGCCACGTAGACAGATTACATGACTAGTGTGGCACTGTGACTATTGAATGGGAGACTACTGTCCACCTGTGTCCCATGGTCTCATCACACCTTTGGTGTTAAGTAGACTACCATTTATGTGGTAGTCCATGGGTACTGAGTCTTTGCAAGTAGGGATGCCAATGCAGTGTCAACATTGAGCTTGAGTCCATGGCTTTGTAACCAGACATCTGTTGCAGTAAAGATGACCCTGTCTCTCTCTCTCTCTCTCTCTCTATATATATATATATATATATATATATATATATATATATGTGTATATATATATGTGTATATATATATATATATATATATATATATATATATACACACACACACACACACACACACACACACACACACACACACACACACACACACACACATACATATAAACATCCATTGGTGTACATATAGATATACATATAGGCACATATACAGTCCACCTTTTATGGTGGGAATATCAAGTATGGGAAGGTTGTGAGGTATACAGTTATGTCATAATATTGCACAGTGTTGTGCGGAATGCATTGAAGGTGTTCTCAGCCCATGTAGCTTTAGCAGGCCTCACTGGCTGCAACACTGCAAACATGACAAATCATACCCACAGCGTTTAACAACCACATGTCATATACCAGCACTGTATGCTGTCTGGTCTGCCACACACTACAACCTACATAGAAATATGCACATAAAAACCTTCAACAACATATATATATATATATATATATATATATATATATATATATATATATATATATATCCACCTTTCACAAACAGTTACAGTATGTCCCTTGCTCAATGCAGATGTACAGATGCTAATATATCTGACACAGACAGATCTCTCCATATGTGTGTGCCATACACACACAAAGACCACACTGTTATAAGTCCATGTACCTCACGGCTGACCTGTTGGGCCTTGTTGCAACATGAACAGGTGTCACATGTGAGCACACAGTAATATTAGAGGGTGTATATATAGCTGCTAATGCTGAATTAGCATACTAGCCTGGTGCAGCTGTTGCCAATGCTAAGCTACACGTTAATATGACTATCATGCATTTGTTACTCTGTCACATCCATGTTTGCATAACCATATGGACTACTACCCAAACAGACATTGTACACACTACTGTACAGAACACAGATAACATGGATCAGATGTTTGACATTTAATGCTGAACTACATATGTCACCGTCACATCCCACTGCACACAGCTACACACTCATTTCTCCATGCCAGTAGTTATGCAGGGCATCTGTACATTGATACGTACTGCTGCCACATATGGATGATTTAAACTATGTAGAGTACTCCTCATAAACATCTACTACATTCCAGTAAATACATAGCTGTTACATGCCTTTCCTTTGTATGTGTTCGTGTTTGTTGTCGTATATCCTGAATTAAGTTTTCAAGGTATATTTCTTTTTCAATATACGTTTTCTTTTCAATATATCATTTACTTTTCAAGATTTTTTTTTTCAATAGATTTTTATTTAAAAATATATTTCTTTTCAATATATTTTTTATTTCAATATATATTTTTTCAATATATTTTCTTTCAATATATTTTTTCAATATATTTCTTTTTCAATATATTTTTTTTTCAATATTTTTTCAATACATTTTTTTCAATTTTTTTTTAATATAATTTTTTTCAGTATATTAATTTGTTTTCAATATATTCTTTTTGTTATCTTTTTTATATTACGTCACCTTTTCTTTCAAAATATTTTCTTTGGATCCTTTTTCTTTATCTCTGCTGCAGCTGTTGTCTGCCTCTGCATGTCTCTCTCTCTCTCTCTCTCTCTCCCTCCATACCTGCAATGAAATGATTGCATGTGTGGACAGCAAGTACAGACTGCTTTTATAGGTATCTGCATATGTGCATGTGATGGCCTCTGTACCAATTGGTGGTCACCATTTGGCAATAGCATGCAGCCTGCTGTGTGGTACTTGCAGTACTCACTGTCATAGCAACCCAGTGCTATAAATTGCTAAGTCAGGTAGGCGTAGCCCTTTCAGATTTCCAAAGTGGGGACCATGCTTGCTTGCTGTGGACACCGTTGTGTAAGTCAGAAGGTTGGTATACTTCTTCTAACTGTTGCTAGGGGTGTAGATAGTTATTTGTATGTTGTACTCAGACCTGAATGTTGCCACTTCCAGTACACAGTTGACAGTGTAGAATTGTGCTCACCCCCAGAAATGCTAACACAAGATACATGGGAGTATGGAGTTTATTTTCAACTTATACAATTAGCTGTCATACATATGTAGTTATTGAGATGTTTTCATTTGGCACATGAACTGTTTGGGAACTGCTATACTGTGGATATTAATGTACTCACTTCTGCACAGTTTGTGCTTTTTATTTTGTTGACTTTATCACAGGATGCTCATGAAAACTGGACAATTCCAGTACAGAGTATGCCTACCTACATCCTTGCTGTACCTTGAACACACTGGCATTTTGTACATTTGGGTGGGGATTGTCCTGGTATGATACTGTGTGGGGGTTGTAAAGTGCTGCTGTAACATTATTTACTGCTAGAATGTCTGGTTCTGTTATCACAGTCATGTAATGCAATTCCACAACAACTGCTGGTAAAGTTCCACAGAACAGGTTTTGTGTTATGGCATTCCTATCTTTCCTTTACATTCACACATTCTGATGCATGATATATATATTTCAGCAACAACCTGCTGTATATCTACTGTGGCCTAGTGGTACTTCATGCAGTCTAGTGTGTCCAATGTCTGGGGTTCGAGACTGACAGTGGTGTTTTATTTTGCTGCTGAGCAGAACAAGGCCCCTCATATGCAGGGTGACTAAGGCACTTTTAAGCAGTTGTAAGTGGGTTTGCGTGGGTTTGTGCGATGCTTAGCAATACTTAGCTAAGTGCACATGCGCACACTCGCGCAGACCCGCTTACTACTGCTTAAAAGTGCTTACTCCCGCTAACCCCCATGCTTATTTCTTTGAAAGAAAAGAAAATGGGGAGATAGGAAAGTGGTGAAAAAGGGGCACAAAGAGGGAAAGACAGTAGGGAAAACAGCTCGGGATGTGCAGGACGGGTGTAGGGAAGGTCTATAGCTGCCCATTTCTTTAACAGCAACAGCTGTGCATATACTAGTAATTTGGAGGGAAATTTGAAACCTTCCACCCCTGAGAGAGGGGTGAGGACAATGAAGTATGTTGTACTGCCAATTAAATTTCAGTTTCTGTGTCCAGCGGACATTTGTGCAAAATGGGCAGTTATGTATGGGGCGTATTTTTTTTGTTGGAGCAGATTGCCCATTTTTATTCAGGTGAGAGTGGAATGTGAGGTAGGGGAAGTAGGTATGTTTTGAGAGGTAGGTTGGGGAGGTAAACAGACAAGGCAAACAAGATGCATACAGGGGCGGAATATGGAACATGGGGTGGGTGAACACCATTGATGGGGAATGATGTTTGGAAATCGCAAGCCCATGAGCCCACAGATGGCAACAGTGGAACTGAGATCCCCACCCATGGGCAGTCACCACTGCACCTTCACAGCCCAGAGGGTGGCTGTGCTGGGGGCTGCATAGGAAGGGCAGGCTCACCTGTGAGTCGCGCCACTCTTGCCTTGAGCTGGCATAGGGGATTAGCGACAGAACGCTGGATCTCCCTATGCACCACAGCCCGGACCGTTTGCAGGGTGATAGGTGGCTCTTCTCCAGCCACGCTTGCATGGGGGTGACGAGCCCCATCCCCTGCAATGCTTCCACCTGAAGGTGGCACAGGGCCAATGGAGGAGGAGGTCCTGGGCAGGTCACCAGACCTGCTGGTGCCAGGTGCCATCGCCAGCTGAGGTGGGACAGGTGGGTCCACTAGGACCGGCCTTCCCATACGTTCTGTGTTTAGGTGAATTTAATGACAATACAGCCAACAACATTCCAAATTAGTTGTAAGAGCATGCAGTAATATTCCCATTAACCCAACACACCAGAGTTCCAACAGTTGAACAGCAAGCATAACACATGCCTATACAGAATGACAGTGGACATTCCAACAGCATGCAGGAATGATTGGTGGCAACAGGCCACCAAGATTGTGGTGTTTGAACAGGGCATATGCATCAAAGTAAATGCAGATATTTATAAACCAATAGGACATATGTCCCAGCAAATGTTTTGAGATTACACATACCCTTTGAGGTGTGGAATTGCATTGTTTATGCACATACAGTAGGGTGTAAAAAGATACCTCCATTAACAACTTATATGAACTTATAGTTTACACTACAATCCTATTGACTGCAGGTGTATATCCCCTACATGTATTATTACACTAGGCAATGTCCATTACGTTGTGGGATGTGTTTTGCTAGTTCCTTATGTACCTGACCTATATCTAATATACAAACTGTCCAGGATGCAGATGTTACTGCTACATATTTATATATTTTATTTGTATTCATATGTCTACATATCTGGATGTGTTCAGGTGACATTATCAGTTATATTTTAACAGCCCCCTACATTTCTAGCAGCACACTGACATTTCTGGTGAACACAATAACAAGCTACTCATGTGCCAGATTTACCTATACATGCCAGCCTTGAAACTACAGTTTCGGACTGTATATATATATATATACTTAAGAGATACTGGCACTCCCTTCATCCTCTTTCTATTGGCCTACCCAAGTGTGGGTTGACAGCGCTTAATACAACACTACAAGTTCTATACTGCAAGAGTACATCAACATTTCGAAGAAAGTGACACGGACACACTATATGAATTATACCTTTATTAATTACATTACACACTTTTCTAGTGGCTCTCTAATTTATTTGTTATTACAGTGCATGCAGACATCTTATTCAAGATATATTATACCTTCATTTATGGTTTACAACACTCTTTTTCAGGCTCTCTCACTTATTCTATATAACAATACATGCAGAGAAATAATTCAGGACTTATTATACCTTTATTAATGGGTTACAACACTCTTTTTCAGGCTCTCTTACTTATTTTACATAACAGTACATGCAGAGAGGTTATTCAAGCCTTATTATACCTTTATTATTGGGCTACGACACTTTTAGTCAGGCTTTCTCACTTATTTTATATAACAGTACATGCAGAAAAATTACTAACCTGCCTGGCAGTGCAGCCTTAGCAGCCTATCTGCATAGGCTTGCTGATTCGCAGCACGGACTCCTGCAGCTGTGAAGTAAATGAAGTGATATTGATACATATACCTATCCATACTATCGACTACACTAGCAATTTTTACATACTTCAGTCCATGGCTACCTACACATTAGTGGGGCATTTTGCATCCCACGGGCCTCCTGTATCCATTGGATCAGTTGGTCCTGCTTGTGTCTCTTCAGGTCTGCATGGTGATGTCTAACCTGCTCACCAGTCCGAGGGACACCTGTGGCACTGTTGAGTTCATGTGCAAGACAGTTCCAGGCTTCCGCTTTGTATTCCATGCCCTGGAACTGGCCCTGCAGGAGTCTAGTATCATGATGATGGATGAGGAGCCAAACCATCACTTTTGACTCCTCAATGCCCCACCATTGCGCTCGGAAGCAAGAACCCTCTCTGACACCAGCTATTGCTGCCTGCAGATGGGAGCTACAACCAGTTATGGTGAGTATTCCTGCCTATGGAGCTTAAATATGCCTCATTTCCCACACTTATTTGTGATTGGCCGGATTTGAAAGTTCTCAGCTGAGTGCACACCTGCTTAGCACTGGGTAAACTTTGATTGATATGTATATGTGTGTTGACAGTCCATGAACATCAAATGCTGTCATGGCTTAGTGGATCAGTACTGTGATTATGGTGCACACTATCCCGGGTTCGAGACCTGTCACTGCTTTTTTATTTTACTACTGGCCTGACTGGTAGGGGGTGTGGCTGTGTTTAGCCGACTTTTCTCAACTTTGCCCAATGTTGCTCTACATTTATCGACTTTGCCCGACATTGTGCTAGTTAGCGCGGTGCACAGCTTCGCGCAAACATGTTTAGTTTTCACTAGTTGGCGCGATGCGCAGCTCCGCACAAAGCTATTGCACTAGTTAAAGCAGTGCTTAGCTATGGGCAATTATTCTTAAATGTGCTTAATATTGGTAAACGTTGCTTAGCAGTGCTTCACACTGCTTAAGATAGGTTACTTATGCATTCATTAGTATGCATGACTGTTTCACCTTCTTATATATATTTAAAATATCGTTCACTACTACATAGGCCATTTCGATGCATTTTAATAAAATTTAAAAGGTAAATGTCAGGAATTATTTTGATGCACAAATTTCCTACAGAAAATGGAAGGGGAGTGGTGGGATTCAAACCGGGAATGCCTCCTCTTTGTGCGAAGGCTCTACCACTACACTATTGCTATTTGGATTAATTTGCATATAAGTAGTTTATTATCCTCTTCGATGTCTAAAATGTTAACTGTAGCTAAACAATGGGCACACCCACACACACATGCACAAATACGGGCAGCTATATCGTGAATAATAAAAAAAAATTGTTTAACATTTTATTTCATTTGTACAGGGCTTTTGAATGTGGGGGAGTGTAGTGTTGGGGGTATACACATTTGAGTGGACTCGCTCATATCTGCTGACATTTGCAGATTTAGGCGCTTGCAGGGGTGTGGATATTTGGACTGCTCGGCAGTCTGACACACCCCCTGCACTTCTACATGCTCCACATTAGCCTGGGAGTTGAGTCAGCATGCCCTCATGCATATGCATGATGTGCTGATGTCATACTCTTAGGCGTCAGTCTCCGAGTAGGACTTTGTTCGTCTTACATGGAGGATTACTGAATCCCCCCGCTATCTTTCAAGCACACATTCTCTTATAGCTACTGTTGATCAATACTTATTCATTAAAATACATTGACAATGTCTAAGTTTCATATATCTGCTTGTTTAGATAAAACATCGATTAGACAACGAGGATCGAGTTTAAATAAATTCATCAAAGAATTGATCTGATAAGACCAGTACATAAATCGCCAGTGAGAAAAAGTACAGTTGTGCAAGTTAAATGTACCGTAACAGTAGACATTCAAATGATCATTGCTGCAGTAACTTAGCTTATATAGGTTATATCATCCAAAGGATATAACAGCCAGCCAGCTTCTAAAGCTTCATGGTACCTTCCACATGACCAAACTGTCAAGCAGCACAAGCTTAGCTGACTAAAAGACACGTATGGGTATGAAGCCCTTCAGAACTTTACTGTCAGCAGAGAGAAAGAGGCTGAGCACTAAAAGGACAATGCTAAGAACAACAAAAATTAAATGTCTACACCATGGCATAACAATCACACCAAAAAAACAAGGGAGGGAGGGAGGGAGTGGCTACTGCAACACTGTTTATTCAAACATCTGCTGTTATGGTAAGTTTAACTTACACATCTGTACTATGTTCATCTTATTGATCATTGCTACAGTAGCCTTAGCAATATGGGGTAGATTACCTTAGCTAACCACATTTGGGATGTGGAAGGAAAAGCATTTAAGAGCCGAGAATGAACCTAGCAAAGCTTGATCTGGACCTAGGAAAGGAATCAAGCTTATAGTGCTTTGTAAAATTATGAACAGGTAACCACGTAGCAGCTTCTAGAATGCTTTTAGAATCCAACCCTTTCCAAAAATCCAAAGATGAAGGCAAGACCCTGGTAGAGGGGCCTTGATCCTACCTGGAATAGCTTTGTTATGGTGAGTGTGGCATCCTTCCTCTTGACCAGTGATCAAGGAGCCTCAATCCTTACCACTGTGGCAAATGTTCACTGTGATAAAAATAGACACACACAGTAATTTCAAATGCAGGTCTCTGCACCAAGTACAATTTCCCTTAAGATTACACAAGGAATGTACACTCCAGTCCTGGGGCTGGGTCTTCTCTCCAGACCCCACATAAGACTCCCCTCTGACCACTATAGAGCTGAGCCCTTAGCTTGGTGTTCCAAGCCAAGTTCTCTACCACCCTCATTATGAAATTAATGCTCTCAGTGTCCCTATTCAAAGTAGCTGTCACACACACACACAGTCTTTGAGATTTGATTTTCACACATACACACACACACACACACACACACACACACACACACACACACACACACACACAACTGGGAAAGGCTGGTATGGCTTACCCACTCTGACACCTCAACCTAGACTATAATTAGATCTGCTGCCAACAGAACACCCAAAGCCAGCTACTTTAAGGCTCTTATCAGGGTACTCAATTGCACTTAGTAAAATTAATACTTATACAAATTGTAGTGTTTAACCAAGTAGCAATACTTTCAGGAACATAGAGGCACAGTGACACTAAATAAATGCAAGTACTCTCAAAGGTTAAATATTTTCTAAAATACCAGCCACAATGAAAAGGTGAGATATATTTAATATTAAGTAATAAACTAACATGAAAATACTGAATATCTATTTGCAATAAACACCAGAGTTTCAATCACAGGAAATATGAAAAAAACAACACAGATGGAAAGATTCAGACTGATAAAAAAGCTACATTTAGCTAATCTAAATATATTTTTCTAACTGACTGAAGAATTACTGTTCTCTAGTTACTTACTAAAGCAAGGCAAGATAAACGGGGATGAATGTCTTGTCAGGTCCAAAAAAAAAAAGAGTGCACATTTCACATCTCTCACTAGTATTCAAATATAATTTCAGTGATGACTACAGAATGACATCACATCTGGTCACCTGACTCTGTGATTCCCACACTACCTTCTCACTAGAAACAGAGCCAGGAAACAATGCACATGTAGAACTTTTGCTAAGGTTTATTAGAGCATCTGGAAACCGTAAAACAATTCAAACACTTCCACCCTTCCTGCAGAAACTAACAAGCCATTCTCTGGCACCCCAAGGTAGCGATCAGTTCACCACTAAGGACAATAGAGCAGGATCCCAGCCCAGGCTTTTCACAGACATTGCATCTCTGTCTGTTTTCAAACCAGTAAGATAAAATCTTTATTGGCCAAACCAAGTCATTTTATTTCAGGCTATTTTTCTTAAGGTTAGCTGGGCTGAGCTTAAACTCTTCCCTTCCAGTCTTCAGTTAAAATATGTACATTTATTTAGTTACAACAATACAGTCTGACATATTTTTTTTCTGTCCAGCAGTTCCCACTGTTGACACATTTTTAACACAAGCAACTTTATAAATGCATTTTTAACACAATCATCTGTACAAATCAGTTTGATATTCAAATGCCATATAATTATTTACAAAACACCAGCTATCTATGCTGGCATATGTTACACATGCACTGCCCTTCTCCCTCTGGCACAGCTGGCACTACCTCACATCATCACAGTGAATAAAACAAAAGGTAATATCATTAGATAACCATTTAGAAATAGTCTGTTTTGATACAGGCTGTCGCTTCTACTTACCTTCACAAGAAAAGAACAACTGATCTGAAGATCTGAAAGATTTAATTCTGTCAAGATAATACCTGAGTTATCTGTAGACATCCAAGGTACGGAGTATCATTTCTTCCTTAATTTTAAGTTCAGGAAAGAAAATAGAGAGATGGATAGTTTGACTTAAAGTTAACTCAAATACCACTTTAGGCATAAAAGAAGGATTATTTCTCAAAGAAACTATGTCCCTATGGAAAATGAGATAATTTTAACTGAAAATGAGAACTTGCAACTCAGACATCCTTCTTGTAGAGGTCAGTGCAATCAGGAAAACTGTTTTCTATGTTAATAACCCCAAGTCGGCCAGATTAGCTGGTTCAAATGGAGCAAGTGTTACCTTGTCTAACAAAAAATTAAGATCCCAAGTAGGGGCCACCCATTTTCTTGGAGGCTTGTTATGCAAAACCCTTTCACAAATATTTTGACATGAGACTGCAATGAAAAGAAATGAAAGAGGAGGAGTCATGGGCAGGCATGCTGAAATGGCCAATAAATAAACATTGATAGAGGATTAAGAAAGGCCATAGGATAGTAACTCACACAAATATTGTAAAATCAGAGAAGAATAGTCCTGAATGGGTTCTTTATGTTGATGACACCAACTAGAAATCCTTTGCCATTTGCTAATATATGATTTTCTAGTAGCAGATTTTCTTGCATCCATTAGTAACTGTTGCATATCCCCAGTAAATAATTGCCTAAAAGGAATCGAGACCTTATCATCCAAGCAGTCAATTGAAGGTGACTGATGTCAGGATTTTTGTATGAGTAGATCCGGTCTGTGAGGAAGCTTGTGGTAACTGCCTCTGGCCATTTCCAAATGAAGGGAGAACCATAGTTGGCTGGACCAGAAGCAAATCACAATGGGCATGGGACATTCCTTCTGAATCTTCAGAAGTACCCTGGATTTTAGTGGAAAAGGTAAAAAGTATACAAGAACATTCCTGTCCAAGGAAAAGAAAAGGCATCTGTCTTTCAGGACTTTTTGCATAAAGTCCTGGAATAGAATCTTTCCAGCAGATTGTTCAGAGAGAAGGCAAAGAGATCTATTTAAGGATCTCCCTACAGCTGGATCAAATCTTGGAACCCCCTCCCCTGATTTAGTTTCAATTCATAGGGGTCTGCTCTGTTCCTGCTCAGCTTATATGGCATACAACTTTGCTCTCACAGAATGCAGGATATCCATACAGTGAGATTTTGCTGTGAAGCTATATCCCAAGCTAACATGGCTAGTCTGCAAAGGGGTATGACATGGTTTCCACTTGCTTGTTGATGTACTACATGACTGTGGTATTGTCTACAACCACTTGAACAGGTCCAGGGACCACAAGTGGTGAAGACAGTTGAGTGCCTTGATCAGGGCAAACATATATTTGATATTTATGTGCTTTCATGTGTCTTTGGTGTTCCATGCTCTCTGCACTTTTATCCCTCCTGAAACTGTTTCTCAAGCAAAGTTTGAAGTATCTGTGGTAACTGACTGCTTCAGAGTAGGATGGGAGACAGGGAGATCTGGATTTAAGGATATATGATATCTCCACCAAAAGATTTCTCTTCTGAAAAGACCCAGCACTAGGATTTAAAAAGACAAAGGGTGTTGATTTAGCCTTTTTTGTGTGAAAGAAAAGCTCTTTGAACTGAGGTGTCTAGATGACATCCCAGGAACACAATCCTGTGCGAAGGAATCAAGAAAGACTTTTGACTGTTCTCTTGGAATCCCATCTTGTGTAGGAGATCTCTCACCCAAAAGAGAGATTCCTGATGCTTTGAAAAAGATTCTACAAAGATATGCAAGTTGTCTAGATATGGTTAATTGCGGACACCCTGTAGCCTATAATGAGCTAAAATGAGAGCTAGACACTTTGTGAATACTCTTGGTACAGAGGATAGCCCAAAGGGTAAGGCAGCGAACTGGTAATATGATACAGTCACACAAAACCTTAAGAAACATCTGAAGTCTGGATGAATAGGGATGTGATGATAAGCATCTTTTAAGTTTTCTGTTACCAGAGCTGATCTGGAGGATGAGGAATGAGCCCCCGGGAAAGGAAGAATTTCTTCCCACTGCCATCTGTGACCCTAATGAATGATTTTCAGAACCCATTTGTCTGAAACAATGTGTTGCAAAAAACTAAAATGGAGAGTCAAACTTTCTGGAGAAAAAAATGGGCCAGAGTGAGGGTGGGGGTATCACAAATTCTGTTAAATAGTCATTCAGACATTTTGGTCTGTCCTTTGTTTTGAGAGGTTCTAGACTTCTTTTTGAAGCCCCTTGACATTTTTTTATTAAATGCCTCTTTACCTGAATTTTGTTTGAGACTGTTTATTCTGTTTTTACCAAAATTGGATGAGGAGATAAAAAAAAATCCTTTGGACAATTTGGAAAAGGAGAGCTGAAAAATCTTAGAGAATTCTTGGATCCTTGGATCAGCTTGCCCCTTTCATCACACTTTTTATCAACTCTGCAGCAGAGGGCAAACACTAAATCACTATCTAAGGGAGAACTTAAAATCTCATATTAACATCATCTGGGAGGCTCTGAGAATGCAGCCATGCAAACTTCCTGAAAACAGCACCAGTGGTCATAGCCCCTGGCAGAAGTATCAACAGAGTCATGCACACACTGCGAACAATGAGTAGTGACCTGTGCAACAGAAAAAACTAAGTTATTTTAAGGAGATTTTTTCCTCACAAAAAGAAACAGCAGATAAAACATTCCTCATACTTTCACAATTTGTGAAAACAAACCTTAACATATGAGCCTGGCAATTAAAAATTCTGAAAATCAAAGCTGTAAAAGTATACACTTTTCACATACTGATCAATAATTCTCTCGTCCTTATCAGAAAGAGTAGGATTGAAATTAGTTAAGTACTTAGCAGCAGTGGGATCAATGAAAGCTGTAGTTGCTAGGCTAGGTTTGAGAACAGTGCATAAAAATTTAAAGGGCTGAAGAACTTTATACATCCTATTTGCCTTTGTAGGGGCAGATGGCTAACTATAAGGAAAATTGCAGGCAGTAACACACACATCCTCTAAAGCAGACAGAACAGGTGGAATGTGTGTAGGTTTTGGAAAATTCTTCTGTAACAACTCCTAGTATTTTTGAGGGCCTAGAAAATCTCACTGTTGTCCCACTGAAAACACTGGCACATTGTAGCAATAGTCTCAGAAAAAGAGAAACCCCCACAGGCAGACTCAGAATCTGAGCTCTCCTCTGAGTCTGAATCAGAAATCTGAAGAAAAAAAACTGTATCCATCCCACCATCTTCCTGTTCAGATTCAGAATCTGGTATTTCTTCAGGAAAGGAGGAATCTCACTTTTTGCCAGAAATTACTTTACAAGAAGGATCAATTGCCTGAATTAACCCCTGGATGAGACCCAGTAAACTACTCCTATCCAAAGAAATTTGAGGAGGATTGGATACATGCTTGATTTTATGTTTTTTTCACAGTAAAAATGGGGCCAACCATGTTACTAATGGCAGCAGCTGTTTCCTCAGGGATGGGCACAGCATTCTGACACAACAGGGAAACCTTTTCTGTTCTCTCTCCCAGAACTGACAAGAGTGGCACTCCCTTCTGCACTGAGGGGACTTCAACAACTACAGAGAATGTGACTAACCTCTGTCAATAATTGCTAAAGGCGCTACACCAGAGGGATCTGAGATAAAAGATGAGTGGTCTGAGATACAACAAATGGCCACAGCCAAGTCACCCACCTGCATCTGAGGCAAATTGTTAGCTTGTCTTTTTATGGCTGGAGGAAGGCTCGACCATGGGACCAGTAGTCTGTTCCAAGGTCAAGCCAAAAATGACGCCCCTTTCCTGGCGAAGACAAGCAGCAATTGCTGGTAAACACTACTAGTCCACAAAATTTACTTTTTTTGCCATTAAAAGCTCTGTAAAAAGCACTTTAAAATACTATGCCAGCCCCACAAAAGAAAAATAAACACAATTTCTCCAGAAAAAAATGTTTTCAGTTACTTTATATTAATTTTAAACTGAGAGAAAAAAACGACTGCTCCATTTAAAAGTACATTGCAGTCTTGAGACAGTTAGTTAAAACACAGCACTCCTCCCCTAGTTTTAAAATAACTTTCCTGAAGAAAGAAGCAATAAAAAAATCAACAAATTAAGAAAATGGAATTTTTTTCCCCCCAAAGGGAACTTATCTGCCCAGCAAAGGAAAGCACAAGCTGACCATCCAATTTTGAAAACCTCAGAGGAATGTACTTTTTGATGGCAGTAAAGCTCTTGACGTGCTTCATGCACAAACTTGTCTGTCAGCTTAACTCAAGCTGCTTGACAGTTTGGGGATGTGGAAGGTGCTGTGAAGCTTTGGAACCTGACTGGGCTGTTATATTCTTGGCAGGATATAACTCATATAGCTAAGGCTACCACAGCAGTGATCAGTATGATGAACATTATTTATGATACAAACCTGTGATTTATCAATAACCCCTCCCACTTCCCCTTTTGCCTGGCACAAGTATATTGGTCTGGTCTTGTGCATGAAGCATGACTCAGGAAGGACAATATGAGTTCCAGAAGGCCTCTGTTACATTAACCTATAGATACCTTCCAGATGTTAGCCAGTGATGCTCTAAGGGTATGTATTAATGCATACACACACACACACACACACACACACACACACACACACACACACACACACACACACACACACACACACACACACATATATGGTTTCACTTTAGAATCCTGAAATATCACAATCCTGAAGTTCAGAAAACGTCATAATCTGGAAGCCCAAAATCCTGAAAATTCAAATTCCTGAAAACTCAAAATCCTGAATTCGAAAAGACTGAAAACACACAGGATACATATACTGACTATACAGAACACACACCAGATTACATTCCACCAAATATAAGCAGGGGGGCAAGCCCCCTTGCACCCCCCACACTCCCTGCTATTTAAATATATCAATTCCAAGATTGCACTTCACTACACTATCATGAGTTATGTTGCACTATAGCAAGTTAAAAGGGAATGTTACTATTTATTTATTTATTTTATTTATTTATATTTGTTGACCGGGAGTGTCCGACTGGACTTAGGTCCATTTTCAGCGGAGGCCTGGGGAGAAAAGCTCCACAGTTAAAATAAACAGACAGTAGTTACATTGGATTACATAGTGATTAACAATTTACATAACAATTACTTACAACATATTAACAGATGAAGAACATAGTACATCAATAGACAACTAGAATCTTTATCTGTGAAGTACATAACAGACATTAACAAATGTTAAAATAAGAAGTTCCTGCTGTACAAGTACTAGGCTTATGAGCATCTGAGCTTGCTATAATCAAGGTAGTCAGTGGAGTGGAAAGAAAGGTAGTGGTTGGATGGGGTGGGTGATATTAGAGTGGGAGTTGCAAGGGCATAACCAGCATGTTTTTAGGTGAGCTTTTAGTAAAGTTTTGAAGTGGGTGCATGATGGTACGGAGGTAATTGTGGGTGGGAGGGAGTTCCATAATTTGGCTATGGTGCAAGAGAATAGTGCTTCACCAGCAGAGTTATTGGCTTTAGTGATCTGCAAGTGATTTTTGTTGCTGGATCTTAGTGGTCTGGTGGTGCGATAGGGTTGGAGTAGATTCTGGAGGGATGGGACATTTAGTGGATGGTTTGCTAGTTTGTGGGCGAGTGAGGGTTGATACCATTGAAGGAGGTGAGGGAGTTCAAGCCAGCCCAGTTCAGCAAGTGAGAGACAGTGGTGACTACGGCAGGATGCCCCTGTGGCGAATTTGGCAATTTTGTTGTAGCAGGTCTCTAGCTTGTTTAGATCGCATTGCCTTAGGTTGGTATATATTGGAGAGGCATAAAGTAGGGTGGAGATAAGGTGGGAATTTGCTATTGAAATCTTTGCTGCTTTGGTGAGAAGATGCTTATTTCTGTATAATGCTTCTAGTTTTTTGTGGACTTTTTTATGGTCATGGATATGTGAATGTCAAATTTTAGTTTATTGTCTATTTCCACTCCTAGCAATTTGGTGTGTTCAGTTGGGTATATAGTGGTGTTGTCTTTTGCTGTGATATTAAAGTGAGAGTTGTTTTGAGTATGTTTGGTGGGTTGGAAGATGAGTAGTTTAGTTTTGTTTGGGTTGAGTATTAATTGGGCATCGGATAACCAAGTTTCAACAGAGGAAAAGGCTTCCTGTGTGACTTTTTACATTTTGGGAAGGGACTGGGCTGAGCAGATGATGGTCGAGTCATCTGCATATTGTATGAGTGTGCCATGTGTGGTGGCAAAGGCTAGATTATTTGTGAAAACAGAGAAGAGTAGGGGTCCAAGGATGGATCCTTGGGGAACCCCTATGGAGACAGGTAGTTGGGGAGATATGTTATTCTGCCATACAACATACATACAACGTACATGCAGTGTACATACATAATATACATACATACTAAGGTTACAGCAGACAGTCATGAACACATGCAATAGTATGTTTGCCATTTTTTTTCTGTGGAGTGCAATCTTGGAGTTTATATATACTTGGTGGAAAGTGCTATCCTTTGTCTTGTATGTGTTTCTCTGTGCCCTTGTACTAGAATATTGTCATTCTTTGTGTCCTGTATATTTTCAATATTTTGTGATTCAGGGTTTTGAGTCTTCAGGATTTTGAATTTTCAGGATTTTGGGTTCCGGATTATGAAGTTCAGGATTGTGATATTTCAGGATTCTGAAGTGAAACCATATATATATATACATATATATATATCTATATTGGAAACAGTTTCTGATGCAGTAAAGAATCAGCCCTCAGCATGCTCTTTGCCCTGGCCCATCATCACTGCAAAAAAAGAGGGCACTGACCCTCCATTATAAATGAAATGCCTCCTCTTGAGCACATCAGCATCTGGGCCCAGAAGACCCATTACTCTTCCTGCAGGAATGTGGCCCAGACCAGCCCACACAAACAGATCTTCTTGCAGAGACCAGATCCTTCTTCCAAACGTCACCAAGCCCGTCAGTTTTCAGTGATGTGAGCCTAACCCCTCTCCATACTGACACTAGCTGGTGACAAGTCATCTATGTTTTCATTCTCCAAAGAGCAATCCCTGTACTCTGCCTTTTTCTACTCACCTACTTAATGACAGATGTCATATGCTGTCTTCTCACTCATCACAGCACTGAATGAGATGCCCTGTATCAGCTTCAAAATGTTATCAAGAATCAGACTCTCCCCGGTTTAACCTACACATACATCACAGGAAGCTTGGTTTACAATGGCTATTAAATCCCCAGGAAAGATAAACTAAACCAATATATGAAAAGGAATGCATAGCCAGTTCATAAAATGATAGACTGAAAGGATATATTCACACTTTTTACATGAAAATATATGTTGTCATAAAACGTTTGGCTGGGTTATGGAGCATATCTATATGTTTTACATTAGGTATAAATGGTGAAGAGATAGTTCTGTTAGTGGAGGTACATTTTGCCCCAGTTATGCAGTTTTAAAATGGATTTTAGAAATAAGCATCTATAAATCAAAGACAGCAGTACATAACTGTAAACTTTGAATATGAAGTAATATTTGAAAGGACTGTGAATGTCTCTGGAAATTATATGATTATTTGAGTAAACCAGAACGATCAATAGCAACAACAGCTGCTGTAATCATGCCGGCAACAGGAACTATGCTTTACGTCCTTGCTGCAGATAATTATGCTGTATATTGATCTCACTGCTGTACATTGTACAAACAAAAGTATGTTTTATTAATTGTTTTGCTGTACTGCAACACAGCTAACTTATTAAGTATATTTTTCTGCTTGTTTCCTTTTATTGTATTACCACACGTCTAATGTATATTTTTTTCTGTCTTTATTTTGGGTAAGTGATATTGTTTGGTTTGTATGCTGTGCCTTTTTGCCTCTTGGTCAGCACTATGTCTCATCATGGTCCTTTGACCAATGAAAGATCCCTGTTAACAAATGGAAAATAAAAAAATAAATAAATAAATATACACACCTATTTTGGAACTGATATGTCCTGTCTTACTCTAACAGTATAGATTTGTATCACAATGTAGCCCATGATTCAATGAGTTCTTAATGGAATCTTTTTGCATCATGTTTGTCTTATGTTTGGTTACAATCATTTTCCTATAAGAGATGGCAAACTAGCTACTTGTACAATTTAAATCAGAGTGGTAGATGTGGTAGTTCAGTGGGGGCTTGCCAGAGTAATAATTTATGTACCTCCATTTCTTGTCAAAAGACTGGTGGCACTCGTTTTGCAAGAAATCATCCCATGCTGATGTATTATCAGCTTCTAACAAGTCCTCTTCTCACCTGGGGGGGGGGGTCATAGTCACTCCCTACTCTGTCATAATGAAATGGATAATAACCAGTATGTCACCACCCACCAACCTGTCTGCCAGACATTTCAGTGAATAGTAGGTTCTATCTTTGTGGCAATCAGCATGCTCTTGGTCTAACAAAAGTCATCTCCCTAAGATAGGAATGGTATATGTTTACTCCTAACTAATATTATCTGGCAATGCACATGGTAATGAATTAATGAAGGAAAGGACAGATACAAGTCAAATGGTTACCAGAAAATACATTATAATAGCCAAATGGAATTTTAGTGATAATCAGATATTACAAATGTAAGCTATTTTATATGGGTGGACCTCTTACACATCTTGAACCACTCACACACTTTAAATGCTGGGAGGACATGACCCTACGGCATTGTTTCCAAAATAAAAACTGAGGTTGTCAAACATGGTAAAAAGAGCAGATCAGTTTTCTTTTAGTTCTTCTTTGTTGGATAGTCTCAGCAGAATAGTCCTCAGTATGTCTTTGTATTACCTTATCATCCAATTTCTGGTGATAAGCAGCACAAATCTTTCACAGAATCTCACCTTAGTAACACTGCATTAAATGGAAAATATCCTGCAAGGGCTCTCCACACACTTCCCCATCACTTCCTTTATTTTATTAATTCCTTTTGTTTAACATTTGTCAGCCAGGTAGGTGAACTGATACAAGGACCCATTTCAGTCATGACCCAAGCCAGACAGGCCAGAAAATGCAACTAAACATAAAACAGAATGTGGAACAATTTACATAGAAATTTACACTGGCAGTAACATGGTTGTTGATACAGCACAATATTAAATTATCATTTAAAACAGATAGTTTTGAATTTTCAGGTAGGTACAGTTCATTACTGAGAGAGCAAATTAGTTTGCAGTTGAATTTAAAAGAAGCATTTCAATGAATATGATAAGAGCAGAATTAATATTAAGCCAGTAGATGGAATATATAATTGTTCCTTGCCTTACAGGTGCTTTTTCGCTCACATCTCTGAAGTACTTACATGCATGTTGTTTTATCAGGTAGTATTTAGTGGTAGTTTGAAGTAAGTTTGTTCACTTATCTTATTTCTTCTGGGAGTTTGTTCTAAATGGAAAGCGCATTTTTGAGATGTTTTTTTCAGTGGTGTCTGACTTGTAAGTTGGTTTGGTTGAGTGCCATCTATATGTCTAAGAATATAATTACAATCACTATACTTGACTTGCTTTTAAAGGAGGACAGAATTCAGTATTAAGGAGCTTGCAAGTCTAAGCAGTAGCTCATTTCATGCAGAAACTTTAAGCCATGTACTACTCTTTTTTTTAACTTTCTTTTTTTTTTATTGATAATCTGTCAAATATTACATGAAATCAAAAACGAAAATGATATATATACAATTGTAAAACCTATAAACTTTAAAAACATTATGTAACTATATATATTGGTGTTTGTTAAGAAGAAAGCCATAAATAAGTTTAAGGTGTAACCTGAAGAATGATATATAAGTTCATATATCTTTATCCATTTTCTCAATTATTTCTAGTATTTTCATCCAAGAGTTGTATAAAGTTGTAAGTCTGGTAGTTCTGTTCTTCAGAGTAGATATTTCCAGTTGTCTAACTGTTCTAACTAAATTTTTAAATTCATTAAATGTAGGAGGAGTCTCACTTTTCCAGTGAATGGTGATGATTTTGCGAGCTGCTGCCATTAAAGTCCATAAGATTTGAAAATCTTTTTTTGGCACACAATCCGGAACAGGAGAGTTGAATAAAATCATAGATTTTGATAATTGATAATTATCATTAAAAACAGTCTGAAAAAAATAATTAATATTATTCCAATACAAAGTAAGACACTTACATTCATAAAAATGTGTAGCCAGACTGCTCTTATTTTAGTCTGACATCTCCAACATAGATCTTCACTTGCATACATCTTAGATAATTTATGTGGTGTATAAAAACTTCTATTCAAATATCTCCAAGTGAATAACTGCAAGTTTATTGATAATGATGACTTCTTGGAAGATTTTAAGATAATCCTTTTTTCCTTTTCATTAGGATTGTGATTATTTATCTGTGTATAATAATTCCAGTAAGTGTCTATTTGGTATATTTTTGTTGTTTTAATTATTTTGTGAATGTTATATAGATATCCAGCACCTTGATAAGGTTGATTATTAATTATAATAATGTAATCAATAAATTTTGGGACAGTATGTCTAACTGTATCTTGCATTTGTCCAATTCTATTTATAAGATATTGTCTTAGATTTTGCAAAAGTAGCCATGAGTCATTATTTATATTATATTTTCTGATTATCTGATCTTTAGTTAACATTTTCTTTTGTTCTACCAGCTGATACCAGTAGCTTATTGAACCTATCTTGATCATATTCATTTTCTGAATTTGGTATGTATCAAGGATAGTGAATGTGAAGGCTATAGGAAAGAACAGAAAGAACCATGAATTAATATTTGGGACTTTGTTTATGAACGATTTAAATGTTGTTAGTGTGATGTTCATATATTTGGATGGCAGTTTATTATTTTTATTTTTATCTTCTAGATAATCTTTTAACATCCAAACTAAAGGAAATGGTATTATAGTTAAATGATCTGATATGTTGTTATGACTAAGTTCAGTATAGACCTGTTCATATAATTGTTTCCATATAGGTTTGTAGTGAGCATTTAACCATAAGGTTAAATTTTTAACAACAGAGGACATAATATATATCTCAATATCAGGTAAATTAATTCCTCCATCTTTCCAGTTTGGTAAATGTTTATTTAAAGCAATTTGGGGTTTGTTTGGGAACCATAAAAAATTTAATATTAGTTTATTATATCTCTGAGTGATATACTTGGGAGGTGGCAGTGAAAAACGTTGTATTATATATAATATTTAGGAAAAATAATTGATTTAATGAGGTATAATCTGTCTCCCATTGTAAACATATATTTGTTCCAGGTAGATATTGCTTGCTCTGTTTTATCTAGTGTTTTATTATAATTATATATAAGTGAGTCAGTTAAGTCTTCAAGTAGAGCTATGCCTAAATATACTACTTTATTATCCTCTGCTATGTATTTGGATTATTTTTGTTTATATGTTTCTTTTTAGTATTACATGACATAATTTTTGTTTTGTTTTCATTGAACTGTAAACCTGAAATAGTTTGAAAATTATTTATTTCTTTAAACAAAGCTTGTAAAGATGCATTAGTGTCTGATAGGATAAGAAGTATATCGTCTGCAAATAACTGTAATTTAAGAGATAAAGTTTTGTTGATGCAGATGCTTTTAATATTACTATTTGATCTTATCTGATTTGAAAATGGTTCTATAAGTAATGCAAATAATAGTGGTCTTAGGGGACAGCCTTGTTTAGTTCCTTTTTTGATTAGTATGGGACCAGATCTATATGAACCTAATTTAACATATGCTATGGAGTCTTTATATAGTGACTGAATAAGGGTGAAAAAAGATGTAGGAAAATTATATTCTTTTAGGACTAGTGTAAGGAAATTCCAGTTAACAGAATCAAATGCTTTATTAATATCTAAGGATATTATATTTAAATCCAAGTTTGCATGTTTACTATAATCTATCAATGACATAATTCTTTTAAGATTATCATATGTATTTCTTCCTTTGATAAATCCTGTCTGGTCATCATGTATTAGCATGGGAAGAAAGTGTTTAATTCTGTCAGCATATATTGCCATGAACATTTTATAATCGATGTTTAATAAGGATATTGGTCTATATGATGAACATTGTTTCTCATCTTTGTCTGATTTAATTATTGGTGATATCAATGAATATTTCCATGAAGGTGGTATAATTATATTTTGATTAACTATGGAGTATACTTTTGAGAGTAAAGATATAGCTTGATTAGGTATTACTTTATACATTTCTGATATTATATTATCAGGGCCAGGTGCTTTATTTAATTTAAGCTTTTTAATCTGCGATTTTAGTTCTGTCATAGTAATTGGTTTGCTTTTAGTGTCAGTTTGTTCTTCTGTTAATTTAGTAAGAATTTTGTTTTTAAGATAATGTTTTATATCTTTGTTAGGGTTTTCATGGATGCTTGAAAGGTTATCATAGTTGTATTGTAATCTAAAGGCTTCTAATATACTATTTAGGTCCGTGACTTTTTTCTTTGTATTAGGGATATATAATTCTTTTATTTGCTTAGATTTTATTTTTTTTTTGTTCTATTAGCTAGTTGTCTCTGATGTGCTGGATTTGTTGAATAAGAATTTAGTTTTGTCTTTTCTAGGTTAATCATTGGATTGTGATGTAAAATTGTCGCATATTTGTTGTTAATTTGTAGTAATTCTTGAATTAAATCTTTATTTCCTTCTTGAATTCCTAGTTTTAATTTATCGGCTTTCTTTTGTAATTCTAGTATGTCTTTATTCCATATTTTTCTTTTATTAATATACCAGGATAGTAATTTTCCATATATATATATATATATATATATATATATATATATATATATATATATATGTTCTCTGTGGTATTTAGTTCAAGGAAAGTTTTTATTTCACCTTCAAAAATTCTTTAAAGTCTGTTAATTTTGTAACATATGAAGGTATTCTTGTTATGGGATTATTATTTATATGCATAAGCTCCATTTCAAAAACCAGAGAATTATGATCTGATAATGGACAGTTTATTATTTTGACATTACTTATTTTTGTTACTAAATCATTGGATATGTATGTCCTGTCAATTCTCGAACTAGTCTTATGTCTATGTGAGTAAAAAGTATAAATTAATGAGTCTGGGTCAACAAATTCATTTATATCTTTTATGGAGATTGCATCTGTAAACTTCAAAAGTGTCTTTGATATAGGTAACTTTCTTCTTTTACTTTTTGAATCTGTATCTTTGTCATCTATTATACAGTTGTAGTCTCCTGCCATTATTAGACTACCTTTAGTTAAATGTAAAATTTCTTCAATATGATGTTTTACTGTTCCTATGCCAAGTCCTGGTATCCAATATAGGTTAACTAAAGTGCATATGTTCCTATTTAACTCTATATTTACTAAGCAAAACATACCAGATGTGTCTTGATAAGTGTTAATTATTCTAGGAGAAATAATTGTATTATGCATTAATATGGCTACTCCTCTCTTCTTTTGTTTGTATTGAGAACGTACTAATACTGTGTAGTTATTAATATTGAGATTGTTTATATCTTTATCTAATAGATGCGTCTCCTGAAGAAATACTATTTGTGGATTGTGTAGATTTATGTATTTATATAGACTCCTCCTTTTGATATTATTATTTAATCCATTAACATTTATAGATAGATATTTCATGTGTTGGTTTATGTTTTATTTGTATGACAGTTAATATACATAGATTTAACTCTTGGTTTGCATTATATGTATAATTTACATTATTGTTTACATGGAAGATCTGCTTATCTTCTGTAGACACCAAAACAGTATAAGAAAACAATGAAACTTCTAATTTAACTAATTCTAATTGATTACACCTTTTGCTATCTCTATGAGGTAAGATACCTCTTTGCATGAGTAACACAAGTACCCACACAAACCTTCTAAATCTGTGACTAGTGTTTAAACTAATCTCTCTTAACCTCATAACTTAGTATGTCACTATTTACATATATTAACGAGTTAATATGATCAGCTAATAGACAATTATATGCAAATTTGTGTGAAAGCAATAATATTTATACATCAATAACCTGCTTATACTTGTTAAATCTTGCTTGCAGAGTTTCTTATAATCAGGATTACAAAAACAATTTTCCAATTACATTTAACAAAATTTGTTTCATCTTAGTACAACAATTCACATATCAATCCAACTTGACACATTTGCTTTAATTCACACGGTAAAGACTCCAATACCTTATTAATTAGTTATTTTGGTTAAATTCTCATATTACTTATGTTCTTTTTAGATTGTAGTTTCATTATACTCGCAATTTATTTAGGGTAATTTTCCACCAATAGAGTCTCTATCATGTAATAGCTGTGCTATAAGAATATTATTTATTCTCTAGTTATGTAAATAATTCCCATTTTCTTCCTCACTCTTTATGAAATAATTAAATTTATTTATTCTTTAACTTTTGAGAAAGTAGTTTTCCAAGTCATATTCCAGAACTCTTTACAAAAATTGTGTTGGCTTATATGACAATATATGTACATATATATAAATATATATACATAAACTTATATATAGTGGTCTTTACATATCTTAAGATTCAAAATACTGAAGTAAAACATAGTGCAGAGATAGGTTCCCGACCCACAAACTGGCCAGACTCCGGAAAAGAACCCTGATGACTGGACGGGATAGAGGAAAATCACACCAGGGATCATAACGGTCACCCTGGCAAACAGGTGTCCAGGTAAGCAAACAATATGGAAAGAAACAGCCAGAGAATTGCCATGACTAGATTTATACAAGCCCCGGGGTTGATATCCTAGTAGATATCTATGAACCGACACAGCTATTTATGATTCTTATTGTATATATGTAGTATTCTAGTATTAGAAAATCTTAATATTAATGTATATAACTATGTATAGAGTATTGCCTTTCTGTATATCTAACAATATTTAACTTTTTTCTAACAATAACTATGCGTAGGTTGATATTTCTGTTAGTATATAGAGAACCTATTAGAAAATTTGTTTAGTATCTGATTACTAAATCTAATCATGTTTTATTTTATTTAGTTTAAGTGTGTTAAATGTTTAGTAATAATCAGTAACACAAAAGGGTCAATATGTAGCTTCGTAATTCAGGTGCACTAGCACTTTAAGTAGTGCTCGTTTTGGGATTTGCTTCCTTGTCCAGGAATGATGCAATTACGTTTTATTCAAAGGACATTATATGCAAACATGAAGAACTCGCAATGAGACATAAGACATTAGGGTGTTGCTTGCATGTGTATTTAAGGCTACTGTCTCGTGGACAGGGCAGGAAAAGTAGTGAAGATTTTTCTTGATTTTCAAGGCATCGCTCGTGGTAATATTTATTTTTGCATATATTCATCTATGTTATATGCAAGATATTCCTATGTTATATGTGAGACATACTACATGACACCTGCTAGTAAAACAAACAGCACCAAATGCTTTACTTCATATAAAAGATTCAATATGACATTCTAGTAGTGTAGAATAATTTACTGTAATAGCATGTAAGTGTTTAAACTCTTAACTAACTATAACCAAACCATCCAGCACAACTAAATCATCTTCTATATACACATTATTTTTCTTCTTCTAGTCGAAGAGTTTTAAGGTGTGCTTGTTTTGAGATTTACTTCCTTGCCTAATGATATTGCATTTACATATTATTTAAAGGGCATCATAGACAATCACAAAGTGGTTACAGTGAAAATTACAACCTTTATATATTACTTGTATGCATATTTGAGATTGCTGTCTCGTGAACGGAGCAGGAAAAGTAGTGAAGATTTTTCTTATCTTTCAAAGTATCACTCGTGAAAATATTTTTCTACTGCATAGCTACAACACAGTTCAAGGATCTTCAATAAACAGAACATTATCCCCCCTTCCAGTAAGGAAGCTTTGTATATATACGTTAAAAATACAATAAGAGTCCATGAGGTGTACCGGGATGCTACAACATCATAATCCATACAACCAGACATGTGTGCACACCCAAGCTGTCTTTCTATCTCAGTAAAGCAAATCATTATGACAGCATTAATGGATGAAGTACTTTAACTATGCAACTCATTTAACATAAATATATAATTTTTCAAAGAATGCATTTGTCCCGCTCCCCTTCCTGCCCCGATTGGAAAACTTAGATTAGACATATTATATGAATGGTGCATTCAAAGATTTACAACAAATTGCTAGTATAGTTAAATATATGGTGAGATGGTTATATCTGCTTGAACCAGATATCCACTTGCATATATCTTGAACATATTGCTATAAACATTTTGTTTGCTGATGACTAAATCAAAGACGTAGAGAAAGAAAAACATTGTTATCAAGTTTCAGATATGGATAGACCTAAATGATAATCTTAATTTATCCAGTTTATATTTATTCTAAATTTTAAGTGAGATAAAATAAATAGAAACTGTATCTGATGTATTACTGTGATTAATGACTGGAAGATTTCTTATTAGTTTTTGTGACATTGTTTAAAGTTTTGTGGTACATGTAACATATAAGTTATTTGTCCTTTAGTTTTTTTTCTTCTGTTCAACAGTCTTCCAGTTGTTTACTTCTGCATTTCTTTTTGGTGTACTATTTGTCCAATCCACAGATTCTTCCTGTGTTAAAATGTTGTTTGTAGTGAGATATTTTATTGCTGATTCCACTGTTTCAAATATTTTATTCCCACTGGAAGGAATATACAAAGTCTTGCTGGAAACAAAATATGGGTCTTTTTTTTTCAAGATTTTTATTATTGGCATGAATTATTTTCTTTTGAAAATCACTTTTGTAGAGTAATCATTCTCAAATCTAATTAGCACATCATTATATTTAATGGGTGAGTTAGTCCAAGCATTTTTGAGGATGAGTTCCTTGTCTTGCATGGAGAAAAGTTTAACAATTATTGATCTTGGTTTGTTTTTGATTAAAGATGCATTTCCTGAAGTTGACAATGACCTGTGTGCATGTTCTATTCCAAAAGAAAGGGCTTCCGGTAATTTTAATACATTTGGGATCCAGGTAGTAAGAAAGTTTATTATATTATCCTCTTCTGCTTTTTCTGGCAGACCATATATTCGGATATTATTTCTTCTCATATTATTTTCCATGTCATCTATTTTCTCCAGAAGATGTGTATTTTGTTGCAGTAAAAATTCAGTTTGTTGTTCTTCTTGCAGGAGTCTGGAATCAATGTCATTTAAGGACTGTTCTATGACAGAAAATTGACCTCTCTGTTGTGTGAACATTTCCTGAAGCTGTTCAAGTTGTTGAGTATATTTTTCTTTAAAAGAGTCCAATTTATTATCCATCTTATCTATTTTAGTTGTCAACTCCTGAATATTTAAAATAAGTGAATGTAAATCCTTTTTGAATGTTGGGTCCTGAGGTGGATTTCTGAGATGGCTCATTCTGAGTAGCTGATGCTGCTGTTGATTTTCTAGTAATTAATTTGACAGGAATTTTCCAATGAAAGTTGATAAAAATTGTTCTGATGATGTCTCTGGGTATTTGAAATTGGTTAGTAGCGAAGATATTTTCTTATTGTTGTTTTTTTCTCAAACTTCCTGTCTGAAATATTATTGAGGAAAGAGAGCTGTGAGAAAGTGCTGTTACCAGGTCACCATCTTGGCCACGCCCCTTGTACTACTCTTTATTGCATTGTTGTTGTGCTCTCTTTTGTTAGCTAGGTTGATGGTACATGGTAATTCATTTTCAGTGATTAGTAATAATGTGGTAAGCAGCTGAGTGTGTTTATTCATTCTTAGAAATGAGTATGTTGATGGTTGCTGAATGTCTGGCATGTGGAATGAGGAGACGGGGTAATTCCACAGGCTGCTTTAACTTGTCCTTGTACTTTGTTAACCAGGGTCTAGACATGAAGAGTAAAAGACAGAGAAGGATCTAACACAATTTCTAAGTGCATTTGAGAGGTGGCTAAAGGCAAAATGTTAAAAGGGGGATCCATGATAACAGAGATGGCAGCATCTTTATTCTTTTGAGCTGTGCCAAAAACATCATAGTAGTCTTGCTGCTGTTTACAAGTTTGTTATTGGCTAACCAGTTCCAAAATACTTCAAAATCAAATTACAGCTTTGTTGAGATTTCACGAGTTGATTTCCCATGCCTGATGAATACTATATTATCTGCATACATTATGCAGTCAAGTGTTGGGAAGTCCCAAAGGAGATCATTAAAAAATAATAATAGAAGTGGTCCCAAAATGGACCTCTGTAGGTCTCTGCAGGAAATGTTTCCATTTACTGAGGAATAGTAAGTTCCATATGTATTTAATTGGTTTAATTGGCTAGGGAGTTTTGAAGCCATCATACAACCACTAGAAGAAAATGCAGTCTGTAAGCTTATTTAGTAATTGCTCATGACTGACTGTTTTGAAGGCCCTTTTGAGATCAAGAAATATTGCTCAGTCATCAGGCTTTGATTCATATTTTTTTTTTATAAATTTTTATCAGACCTTGATCCATGTTGTTATAAATTTTATCTGTAAGCATATATAGTTCAATTAAAGAACTGTAATTGAGACAGAAACCATGTTGCTTTGCAGTCGGTCTATCATATATAAAAATATATACTAGTGTTTGCTTGTAAATCATTTTTTCAAGTATTTTTGCTAGTGGGCAAACGTGAACAATAGGTCAGAGCTCTGAGGGGTCTCCTACTCCTTATGTTTTTGGGAGAGTTATAACTAATGTGGGTTTAAGACTAAAAGGAACATTCTTTGTAGGAAGTGATACATTTAATATAAATATAAGAGGTTTACTAAGACCAGGGATGGGCACTTTGAGGATTTTGGGGTATAGAGTGGAAGAAGGAACTGTAATTGTAACAGATCTTTTCTAACAGTTCTTGTACTTTTTTTGTGGTAATTGTTTTGAAGTGGAGGTGATGTATTATATTAGTTTGTGAAGGTGTTCAGAAGGATTTACTAGTAGAGTATGAATGATGTGTGAATTTTTGTGAAGTAGGGAATTGGATATGTTTCTACTGATACCATTAATCATAGCTAAGGGGAGTTTGGATTTGGAGGACTGTTTGGGAAAGATGGTTTTGTAACATATTTTTCTATTTTATTTATTTATTTAGTTAGTTATTCTTTGTTGAGTTGGTTAGTCCCACTAGGCTAGTAGGCTCTTTTCAGGGGAGACCCGAGGTTGTATTTATAATACTAGGAGAAATTTGGACAGGGCATCATGGAGCATTCTCTATTCTTTTTGATAGGTGCCATGGGATCTTTTACATTCACATGAGCTACCACCAACTCAAGCAGATGGGGTCTCGATCTAACGTCTCATTTGAATGATGGCACACTCAAGAGTGCAATACTCCCTTAATACTACACTGTAGTGTCAGCAATCAGTCTTAGCTGGTGTGGGAATATAACTACCAGCTTTCTGCACAAAAGGCAAGTGTGCTACTGGCTGCACCACTGACAGATGGATGTGGTACAGTGTGGAAATTGCTGGGCTGAAAAAATGTACTTTAGCTGCTGATGTCATAAGAAATCAGCTTTTGGCTGATTTGATAGCTATCCTAACATGTTGCCTAAGAAGAAGAAGAAAACATTTATTGTGTTTAACATTAAAGGAGGGAACAGCTTTCCATTCTATCCAGGTTAAGTCTCTGAGTTTTATAAGATTGCTCATCTATTTGTTGAGGTGGGAAAGACATTCCTTGACATTGTATTTTTTCAGGGGTGAAGCCTATCTTGGATGGGTACAACCAGATTATAGTTCATAGGTATGGCAGTAGTTGGGAAGGTGCACTGGTGAAACATGTTCTAATCAGTGTAGCTAAGTTCATTCAGTGGGATTTCATATGGTAGCATTGAGAAACATCTTGTGGCCATGATTTATGAAGGTAGTTTGGAAGCTCTAAATGCTGAGGTAGAGAAAAAAGGATTGCAATCATATATGCAATTAGGTAGAACAGTCAGGCTTTGTAGTTTGTTAGGAATATTGATAAGGAGGACATTTAATATGGAGTTAACTTTAGTATGAGTGTTTAACCTAGTGTTTTCATTCACTAGTTGTGTCAGGTTTAGGGAGGAAGCTAATCTGAGTAACTGACCTTTAGAATCCTTGTGATAGTTTATGGTTAAGTCCTCCATGAGTAACAATCTCCTAAGTTTGTCATGGTGTGTTACCTTATACAGAACAGATTGTATTAAAGTGAAGGATGTAGGTAGGGGACATAAATGGTAGCAGTGCAAATATCGTTGTGACCTTTTGTAGTGATTTCGATGAGAACTCATTTGGGGCTGCTACATGACTTGGAATTGCTCTTGCAAATAAGCTTATGGAAACAGATTTTTTAATCATCAGCATAATCATTTCACCCTGTCTAGAGGCCAGTCTATTGTTGAGGACAATTGTGTAATATTTTAGTATTGTATTTAGTATACTTGAGCATTCTGTAATTCCAATTATATTTGGATTGTGGAGAGCGGCCCATGCTTGTAAGCTGGCCCATTTGTTACAGTGACTACAAGAATTCATCCACGGCTAGGCAATGGGATGATCCCTGTCATCTACAGCATGTTATGTTTTGTGATTGAAGGTATAGGTTAAGCTCAACATCACCAAGCTGAATAACACAAAATACTGTAAGAAAGATAAGAGCTTTGCTATGGTAAATACAGAGTAGAATTGCTTGGTCATACTGAGCAGCTTGATAAGAGTATAAGTAGGTCTAACCTGGAAAAGATCAGAGTATAGATGTAAACTGTGTTTCACCATGCTGGCATATCTATAAGATGAAAGTGGTTATAGTGAAGCTACTTGAGTATTCATACCTCTCAACTGTACAGACTTTTGCAGAATGCCCCGATTTTTGCCCCATATTTTTGGTCCGTTTATCATAGAAGTTTTGTTTTCTGGCAAATCATTGAGGTTTAAAGTCAGAAAATAATGACAGACATTTGCGTTTCAGACTTCATACCCTTCAGAAAATTCATGCTAATGCAAAACCTGTTATTTTATCAATTTTCTCAGTTTGTAAGAGCAATATTTAAAAAGTGTCCTTATTTTGGGGCGTTTGCCCTCCATTATTGATGGCTTTGTCCAGATTTCTTTCTCTAAGAGGTTGAGAGGTATGGATAGCTTAGGTCAGAGTATGAGGTTTTGGTAATTAAATAAATAAAAACAAAAAGTTAAACAGTGCAGCCACTCTTTTAGGCAACATTTTACATGACTAATTGTTCTGGTGATGGAGTTTAAGAAAGGGTTATACTGCAATGCAGCATGTAGTTACCTCTTTGGTAGCACATTTAAACTTCTCCTGATAGGGTGTCAGCATTGCATACAACTTAAGGCAACCTTTCACACACAGAAAAGCTAAAATTCATAAATCCATACTTGAATTTTAACTGAATGCCCCTGATCAGAAAGTTAAAAAGAAGTAGAAAATGACAAAAAAACAAATCAGGCAGGTTTGGGAATGTTTTTCCTGCATAAGGAACACTGCACTGATAAATATTAGACATACTGACAGCTGGAGTGTGTTAAATCTCACCAGGTCTATCTCATGTTGTTACTAGTCAATCTGGCATACTTAGCATTCATGAAACTTGAACAGGAAACAATAAATCTCAAATGTAATCTCATTTTCATACTTTCAAGTATTACAAAAACACAATGAAGAGGGAAAACCTAACTTCAGAGGTTTCAGAGCCTGAATATATGTAAATGTGCTGTCAGCTGAGAAGGAAGGCACAGATGTTCCACTAAACGTACAGGGAATTATGATTTCCAAATTATTTTTCATGTCATTTTATATCCAAATGCTTGCTGACATTATCTAACAAAATACAAAGCACTTCTTTGAGGTTCCTTATCAAGTAAAATTATATATTTTTGTTTAAAATGCAGGTGTTCGTAGGCAAACAGATTATAATTATGGAAAAATTATTCATAATTTTGAGGGTATATGTTCATTAACAGACACGGATGAATATTTGCTTTTTATAAGAACACAATGCCAGCTCTTCTTGAATCTGTTTTAAAACTATTAAAAATTTGAAACTACTTGATAGAATTAATTATATGAATTTAACATTTAAGAACTATGATGCCATGAGTTTTGTTTAGCCTAACAACTGCAATGTAAGAAGCTGAAAATGATTAGTTTTCCTTCTTCTTTTATATTACAATTGTCTGCTTTACTTTCATTATTTATTTATTTTAGCATCTGGTATATTCCAGACAACCATGAGGTGAAGACGATGCATTCAATAGAGAGTGCAGAAACATTTACTTGGTCAGGTTAGCAGCAGAGCACAGTAGGAATCAAGAACATAGCTTCTTTAAAGTACCCTTTAAATCAAAAGACTTTTTTTTGTAGTTGAGCAAGTTTTTAGAATTCAGACGTCAATGATTACTATAGCCATGCAAACCTGTGCTTTGTCATCTCACTTCAGTGAGTTTGTACATCTTCGGAGTTAGTATATATGCAAGTTGGGGATAGGGACTTGTCCCCATTTTGAGAAGTGCATGGTAGTTTGCTTCCTGCAAAACAAATGTATTTACATTTTTTTGCAACTTTGGAATTACTGCTAGTTTGAGCTTGTGATCCAGTAAGGCTTTAGATCTTTTAGTTTTGAATAATTGTGTGCTGATTGAATAGCACAATATTATTCACAGTGGATCCTATAAGAATGTATTGCATACATTGCATTCATTTTCTTTCATTTTATCTAATTTCAGCTTACAATAAAACACTTTAATGAACAGATTATTTCCAAGTCAGGGTGTGCATAAAACCCAAATTTTAGTCTAAAAGCTGCTTGTCTGTCTTCATGAAAGAAATAAAGAAAGAAAGTAGGAAAGACTGTCGCTATGGCCTTATCATAACATAAATTCCAGCATGCAGTTGTATAGGACTCTGCTGAGAGTGATCAGGCTGACTCAGCACCATTGTGCTTTTTAAGAAAAGAGTGGATTGCTATGCTCTTGTGGGATGGGGTACAACTGCCCTTAGAGGTGGTGTTTAAGAATGCTGGTGTATTTTTGACTGGTGATAGTAAGGGGATCTGAAGGACTGTGAGATTAACAAGTAGGCTGTGGGCTGAGGCAGACAACACTGTCGTGTTAGTACTGCAGCATTAAGGATGAGATGAAATGGGAGCTGAGTTTGGGAGCTAAACACTCTACAAGTTTTGTACGTAGCTGTAGAAACAATAAGATCAAGTTATGGTGAAATGGGAGCTGAGGTCTTGGGAAACGTTCTCTACTTAACAGTTTATTAAGGGGAGTCATGCAGAAAATGAGATTATGGACATAAGCATCAGACATGAGATTCTCTGTAGTGTCATTGGACTTATTATTCAATACATGATCAGATAAGTGATGTGGGTATGCTAGGCTCCTTGCTGTGGCTGATATGCATTCCCTTTTGCAGATGCTGCCTTACCCCCCCCCCCCCCCCCAGGATATTCAAGCTGATTTTGGACATGTACTCCCATTCATTGCCAGTCACAGTAGTAAAACATTGGGCCATCTTGGGTGCTGTCAGGGCTTTAGGTGGTTTGGGAATTTTATAAAGATAGCTTGCAGGCATTTCCTACTGGAATCCTGCAGGCCTGATTCACTGGAATAAGGCCCTGTAGCAGATGCAGGACATGCAAGTGATGGAAATAAAATGTGCTAGAGATATTATTTCTTTTTTGATTGATCTGGGAATGCTTGAATATCCTCCAGGAAGAGCTAGAATCTGTGGTTGGAAATGACAAGTGTGGTCTGCTTTGGTTGGCTGTTTGCCTTCTTTACTCTTGTCTGTAAAAGTGAAGACAATGTGAAGTGATCTGACAAGTGATAATGGGCTTTCAAGGCCAAATGCATGCCAAGTCCATCAAATAAGGAATGGTTATCTTTCACTTTTATTTTTAAATTAAAGAAAACAATTCCTTGTCATTTCCTGTTCACTTTTCCTTGATCATGCCACTTTAGTCCTACCATAACACAGTATGTTCATCTTTGTTTCGGTCATGAGCTACTGGAAAACATTATCTACCCCACAGACGTGCTCATTCTTTTGGAGCTGACTGAAGACTGAACTGTACTCTTTTGCCTGAGTTTCAGTGCACATTTCAAACAGTGGCCATATAGTGGTCTTTCCTTAAAATATTTGAGCATACCTTTGCAGTGTGCTGTCTAATTTGCCTATCCTCATGAAATAATGTACCACTTTAGTACAGTTATGTCCCAAAAAAGGTGATTCTCTTGTAACAGAATCACATTTGTTAATCAAATTGCTCAGTAAAAGCAACACAGGTTGCAAAGTAATTCCTTATGATAAATGGTCTGAATGTTTGGCCCTAAACTAGCAAATCTGTATTTAATTTTGTTAGGTCAGTCCTGAAACAAAGAGGTTTGGTGGGAATTATTTTACACAGTTATGTCAATATAATACTGGGCAGTGTTCCAAAGATCCTCTAGTTAACACAACTTTACATTTACAGTAAAGTCATAATATTTTAATATCTGAATGCTAAGGATAAGGCATATGACGAGTTGTATAAAGGTTGGACACTAAGGAGGGAGAAAAGGACCTGTACCGATTGGCTAGACAGAGAGACCGAGCTAGTAAGGATGTGCAGCAGGTAAGGGCGATAAAGGATAGTGAGGGAAATGTACTCACAAGCGAGGAGAGTGTGTTGAGCAGATGGAAAGAGTACTTTGAGGGGCTGAAGAATGAAGAGAATGAGCGGGAGAAAAGGTTGGATGATGTGCAGATAGTGAATCATGAAGTGCAGTGGATTAGCAAGGAGGAAGTAAGGATAGTTATGAAGAGGATGAAGAACGGAAAGGCTGTTGTTCCAGATGGCATACCTGTGGAAGCATGGAGGTGTTTAGGTGAAATGGCAGTGGAGTTTTTAACTAGATTGTTTAATGAAATCTTGGAAAGTGAGAGGATGCCTGAGGAATGGAGAAAAAGTGTTTTGGTACCGATTTTTAAGAATAAGGGTGATGTGCAGAGCTGTAGTAACTACAGAGGGATTAAACTGATCAGTCACAGCATGAAGTTATGGGAAAGAGTAGTGGAAGCTAGGTTAAGAAGGGAGGTGATGATTAGTGATCAGCAGTATGGTTTCATGACAGGAAAGAGCACTACAGATGCGATGTTTGCTTTGAGAGTGTTGATGGAGAAGTACAGAGAATGTCAGAAGGGGTTGCATTGTGTCTTTGTGGATTTAGAGAAAGCATATGACAGGGTGCCTAGAGAGGAGTTGTGGCATTGTATGAGGAAGTCGGGAGTGTCAGAGAAGTATGTAAGAGTGGTACAGGATATGTATGAGGGTAGTGTGACAGCGGAGAGGTCTGTGGTGGGAGTGACGGATGCGTTTAAGGTGGAGGTGGGATTACATCAAGGTTCATCTCTGAGCCCTTTCTTATTTGTAATGGTGATGGACAGGTTGACAGATGAGATCAGACAGGACTCCCCGTGGACTATGATGTTTGCAGATGGCATTGTGATCTGTAGTGTGAGTAGGGAACAGGTGGAGGAAACCCTGGGGAGGTGGAGATATGCTCTAGAGAGAAGAGGAATGAAGGTCAGCAGGACTAAGACAGAATATATGTGTGTGAATGAGAGGGAGGATAGAGGAATGGTGAGGATGCAGGGAGTAGAGGTGGTGAAGGTGGATGAATTTAAATACTTGGGATCAACAGTTCAGAGTAATGGTGAGTGTGGAAGAGAGGTGAAGAAGAGAGTACAGGCAAGATGGAGTGGGTGGAGAAGAGTGTCAGGAGTAATTTGTGACAGACGAGTACCAGTAAGAGTGAAAGGGAAGGTCTACAAGAGGGTAGTGAGACCAACTATGTTATATGGGTTGGAGACAGTGGCATTGACAAAAAGGCAGGAGTCAGAGCTTGACGTGGCAGAGTTGAAGATGTTAAGATTTGCACTGGGTGTGATGAGGATGGAAAGGATTAGGAATAAGTATATTAGAGGGTCAGCCCAGGTTGGAAGGTTTGGAGACAAAGCCAGAGAGGCAAGATTAAGTTGGTTTGGACATGTGCTGAGGAGGGATGCAGAGTATATTGGGAAAAAGATGCTAAGGATGAAGCTGCCAGGTAACAGGAAAAGAGGAAGGCCTAAGATAAGGTTTATGGATGTGGTGAGAGAGGACATGCAGGTGGTTGGTGTGACAGAGCAAGATGTAGAGGACAGGAAGAAATGGAAACAGTTAATCTGCTGTGGCAACCCCTGACAGGAGCAGCCGAAAGAAGATGAAGAAGAAAGTAATTTCAATTCACCTGGTCTGAGGGCTTGTCAGCTTACTGAAGGGATATGATTGTGCATTATATCAAGCTATATCTGTTGGCCATTGTGACAACATTATGTATTCCTCATTGAGAAATAACTATTTATGAAGGTTTAAAGCTTATAATTAAGGTATTTTGTGTCCAAAGGAATGGAAATTATTAAATTTTTTCCTAACTCTGAATTTCAATGAAACAACACACAAAAACGAAGTATACCAAGTAAAAACCAACTGGCTGGCAGCAAATACAAAAAAGGCAAAAGTGAATTTTACAATTTATTAGCGCTTTTGTCTGATTAAATTATCAAACTTCTTCAGATGAACCTCCATACATTAAACAACACTTATATATTGAAATTACATGACATCACCCAAAGCAGCAGCCAATAATAAACCCATACCAAAAGTTTTAAAAATCATATATGGTAAGAAACAATTAATCAATTCTAAACCGTGTTTCTTGCTTTTGTTTAAAAAATATATACATATTTACATGTTAATACAAATATTGTAAAGCACCTATCATATGTTTTTAATTTAAGGAGGCTATTGATGGAAATCATTTCATTTAGCCCCGGGGTATCCAGCATTCAGATATATTTGCCACCAGGTCTCTTTATTTTCTAAGACTAGTTTCCATGGTCCTCCCAAGGGGTCTTTAATGACCTGGTACACTACCAGAAATTTAAAGCTTTGGGTAGGAAATTTACTAATGTGCTTAAATAGTGCATTTGTATCCTTACTGTGAAAGATGTCATAAATATGCTCATAAATCCTCTGGGATAGTTTCTGCCCAGTTTTTCCAACATAAAATGTTGGACATACTGAACAGCATGCAACATACAATACCCCTTGTGTGTAACAACTATATCTACCCCTAATTTGGATTTTCTTATTGCCTATTTTTATACTTGACCCATTGCATACATATCAGCACTGATTACATGTGCCGCAAGGAAACATCTTACCCATACTAGTGGCTTGTGGCTGCCTCTCCAAAATATTTTTGAAGTTAGGGCCCCTCCTATATACAATATTGGGATTAATTCCTAACCTGGATGCCAAATCGTCTTCCATTTTAATAATATTCCAATTCTTATTTAGAATGTCACTTACTATTTTACCATTACCATAATAGGTGGTAACAAATGGACAAAACATTATTGTATTTATATTCCTTAAAACATTGGGAAAATCATTATTTATAGTAATGGAGGTGTCATTGTTAATGATAATATCTATATTACCATTAGTGCTACATATACTACTATCCCCTTCCATTTGCATCCCTGATCTCCCATGATACTCTTGAAGCAATGGGGCATAAACACCTTGGTCCCATTTAGAAATAACTTCATTCCGTATCTGGTTCACCATTCTTCTTGGGTAACCCCTATTATAAAACATATTGGATATATGAATACACTCTGCTGTAAAATCTTCATGATTAGAGACCATGAACCATTTGGCCCTTCACAACTCCCCTCTTTAAATGGGTAAGGTGGTTGCTAGAATAGTGTAGATATGTGTTTGAAAATGTTGTTCTTCTATGAATGTTAGATTTCAGACCTACTAAATTTTTTATATCAACACATCTAAATATGCCACACTAGCCAAGCTTACAACATGAGTAAAATTCAAAAATCCAGTTGTCTGATTAATATATTCAATGAAGCCATTAATTTCTGCCATTGGACTTTTTCATGCAATAAACAAGTCATCCAGGTACCTGACATACATGCTAATATATGAATAAAAAGGACTTGAATACAGGTATTCCTTCTCCCACCATGCCATAACAATATTTGCAAAAAGGGGGCCACAGGCTGACCCCATGGTAACCCCTTCCACCTGTCTGTAATAATGTCCTTCAAAATGTATGTAATTAAAGCTCAAGACCATATCTAATAGCTGATTATAGACATTCCCCCGGATTTACTAATCTTCCGTGTAAGACTAGATTAGTCTTACACGGAAGAGCCAGTCTAAGAGTATGATGGCAGCGAGCCATGCATATTAATGAGGGCGCGCTGCCTCAACTCTAAAGCTTACACGGAGCATGGACGAGTGTAGGGGGCATGTTGGACTTCTGAGCAGTCCAAAAATCCACACCCCTGCAATGAAGAAATGCCTCAATTTCAAGTTACATGAGCGAGTCCGCTCACATGTGTCCAATGTAACACTACACTCCCCCATATGTTAAACAACTGACAAAATTAAAAATAAAAAGAGTTTTTTTATTTTTTTTTTATTTCATCTGATATAGCTGCCCGTATTTGCATGTGTTTGTGTGGGTTTGCCCATTGCTTAGCTACAGTTAGCAGCTTAGACACCAGAAGAGGATAATAAGAAAAATATATGCAAACTAAGCAAAATAGTGATAGTGTAGTGTAGTGGTTAGCGCCTTCACACAAAGAGGAGGCATTCCCGATTCAAGTCCCACTACTGCACATTCCATTTTCTGTTGGAAATCTGTATACAAAAATATTTCCTGACATTTTTTATGTATAAGTTTTGTAAAAAGCATTGAAATGTTAAATGTAGTAGTGAACAGATTTTATATATATATATATATATATATATATATATATATATATATATATATATATATATATGCAGGTGAAATGGTTATGCATTCTGAGGCATGAGTACTCTATTTTAAGCAATATAAAGTACTGCTAAGCACATTTTATCAGTACTGAGCATATTTAAATCCAATTGCCCATAGCTGTGCACTGTGTTAACCAGCGCAATGTCTTTGCGCTTAGCTGTGCACCTTGCTAACCAGCGCAATGTTGGGCAATGTCGAGCAACATCAAGCAACATTGAGCAGTGTTGAGCAACATCGAGCAAGATTGAGCAACGTTGGGCAAAGTCGGGCAAAGTTGAGTAAAGTCAGTTAAACATGGCCACACCTCCTTTACTGTACCTTAAGCAGTCAGGTCTGCCCAGTAGGAAAATAAAAAGCAGTGACAGGGCTCGAACTCAGGATACTGTGTATTATAGGCATAGTACTTAACCACTAAGCCATGACAGCATTTCATAAACATGTACGTTCAACAGACACATATCTATCAAAGGAATTTTAAACATTGCCAACATCAGCTAAACAGGCGTGCCTACAGCTGAGTTTTTCCAAAAGTGGCCAATCACAAATAAGTGTGGGAAATGAGGCATATTTAAGCTCCACAGGCGGGAATGCTTGCTATAACTGGTTGTAGCTTCCTTCTGCAGTCAGCATGGCTGGTGTTGGAGAAGGCACTCAATTTTGAGCGCAACGCTGGGGCATTGAGGAGTCTAAAGTAATGGTTTGGCTCCTTGTCCACAATCATGAGGAAAGACTCCTGTGGGGCCAGTACCAGGGTACCCAATATAAAATGGAGGCCTGGAACAGTTTTGCCCGTGATCTCACCAGTGCCATTGGTGTTCCTCGAACTGATGAGCAGGTCAGGCACCATTATTCTGACCTGAAGCAATGTAGGGAGGATCAACTGGACCAGTGGATCCAGGAATCCCATGCGATGCCTAATGCCCCAGTACTGAGTAAGTAGCCATTGTATTAAGTAGTTAAGAATTGCTATGCTTGTCTATACTATGGATAGGTATGTCTCAATATCACTGCATTTACTTCACAGCAGGTGTCTGGGCTATGAACCAGCAAGCCCATGAAGATAGGCTGCATCAGCGGGCAGGTTAGTAATTATTCTGCATGTACTGTTATATAAAATAAATGAGAGAGCCTTCAAAAAGTGTTTTAACCCAATAAATAAAGGTGTAATAATCCTTTAATAAATGTATAATTCCTGGAGTGCATCTGTGTCATTTTCTTTGATATGTTGTTGTACGGTAGCATTCTACAAATAGTAGTGTTGTATTAAGCAGTGTCAACCCACACTTGGGTAGGCCCATATAATGTGGATGAAGGGAGTGCCAGTAGCTTTTATGCATATTTACAGCCCTCAACTGTTGGTTCATGCCCAGCATGTACAGGTTAATCTGGCACATGAGTAGCTTGGTATTGTCTTCTCCAGAAATGTCAATGTGCTGCCAGAAATGTAGGGAGCTGTTAACATATAACTGATACTTTCACCTGAACATATCTAGATAGTTATATGAAAGTAGAGCTGTCAGTGTACCATCTTAGCAGCAGTGTGTGTGAGCAACTCTCAAAATATGTTGCAGTAACATCTGCATCTTGGACAGTTTGTATGTAAGATACAGCTCATGTATATAATGATCTAGCAAAATCCAATTGCACAATATAAGGACATTGGGTAGTGTAATAATATGTGTAAGGGACATATAACTGCAGTTAATAGGAATGTAGTGAAAACTAGAAGGATATATAAGTTGTTAACTGAGCTATCTTTTTCCACCCTACTGTATGTGCATAAAAAATGCAATTCCACACCTCAATCAGTATGTCTAATCTCAAAACATTTGTTGGGACATATGTTCTATTGGTTTATAAATATTTGCATTTATTTCTATGTATGTGCCTTGTTAAAATACCACAATGCTGTTGTAATGTCCACTATTGTTCTATATATGCATGTGTTATGCTTGGTTTTCCACTGTTGAAAATCTGGTGTGTTGGGTTAATGGGAATGCTTCTGCATGCTGTTATAACTAATTAGGAATGCTGTTGACTGTTACTAACCCATATCTTTATTAAACTCTCCAAAACATAGTTCATATGGGAAGGCCGGTCCCAGTGGACCCACCTGTCCCACCTCAGCTGGCCATGGCACCTGGCACCAGCAGATTTGGTGCCCAGCCTGGGACCTCCTCCTCCATTGGCCCTGTGCCACCTTCAGGTGGAAGCACTGCAGGGGATGGGGCTTGGCCCCCCCATGCAAGCGTGGGTGGAGGAGGGGCACCTATCATCCTTCGAACGGTCCGGGCTGTGGTGTGTAGAGAGATTGAATGTTCTGTTGCAGAACTTCTGCGCCAGCTTGAGGCCCGAGTGGTGCAACTCCCGGGTCAGCCTGCCCCTCCTACACAGCCCCCAGCACAGCCACCTTCTGGGCCGTAAAGGTGCAGTGGTGACTGTCCATGGGTGGGGACCTCAGTCCCACTGTTTCCATCTGGGAGCTCATGGGCTTGCGATTTCCAAACATCCCTCCCCGTCAAAGGTGTTCACCCACCACGTGTCATATACCGCCCCGTATGCATCTTGTTTGTCTTGCCTGTTTGCCTCCCCAACCTACCTCCCCAAATTTACCTACTTCCCCTACCCCACATTCCACTCTCACCTGAAAAAAATAAAAAAAGGGCAATCTGCTCCCAAAAAAAAAATTATGCCCCATACATAGCTGCCCATTTTGCACACATATCCACTGGACACATGAAATGTTATTTAATTGGCATTACAACATACTTTGTTGTCCTCACCCCTCTCTCAGGGGTTGAAGGTTTCATATCTACCTCCAAATTTATTGCATATGCACAGCTGTTGCTGTTGAAGATATGGTCAGCTATGGACCTTCCCTACACCCATCCTGCACATCCCGATCTATTTTCCATACTGTCTCTCCCTCTTTGTGCCTCTTTTTCACCACTTTCCTATCTCCCCATTTTTCTTTTCTTTCAAAGAAATGAGTGCAGGGGGTTAGCGGGAGTAAGCATTATTAAGCAGTAGTTAGCGGGTTTGTGCAAGTTTGTGCTTGTTTGCCATTGGCTAAGCAATGCGCAGCAATGCGCAAACCCATGCAAATCCACTTACAACTGCTTAAAAGTGTCTGTGATAAGAGAAGCCACCATTCTAGCAGGAAATAGTGTTACACCATCACTTTACAACCTCACACAGTATCACAGCAGGACAAACACTGGCATATCTGTTTAGGGCAGAGGCCATACCTCCCAACTGTCCTTAATTTTCAGGGATGTACCTGATTTTGACACAAATTTTAGCTCTGTCCCTCTGAATCCCTCCGAAAACTATTGACTTTGGCCAGAAAGGTGGTGAATTACACTTAATGAATAATGACAATAATTAAGAGTTAGACACTTCTTTTACTTCAGAAAAATGTATTAATTCATATGATCTGATTCTGTCAATGTTTCAACTTAATGGCACTAATATTTTAAAGGTGTCCCTGATTGTCCCTGACTTTTTCTTGACTTTTCACTGAGTCTGTTTAAATATGTACCTGATTGGTTGAGAGGTCTGGCAGAGGCAGAAGCACAGAGGCATATCAGCCTTTCTGCTGTTACACACTGTGCAAATAGCTTTGGAAGGAGTTTCGGAAGCATACCCTTATGTAGGAATACAACACTGAAATACAAATGGATGTACCCATGTACTGGTAGCAACCAACTGTAACAATGCCATTGCTCTATTGCTGAAAAGACCTATGTGGTGCACAGACAAAAAATAGGCTATTCTCTGGCTATCATGTGGATAGGTTCACAGTGGGGAGTTACGCAGACAGACTACTTGCCTTGATAAACTAACATGTACACAGCAACCCTGTAAGTCCAGCAAGATAAAATCCACACAATAGTACTTACGCTCTCTGTACTTCTGCAACCCTACCCAAATGTAGAATATACCTGTGTGTGCAGGGTCTACCAAGAATGTAGGTAAGCACACTCACAGTACTGAAATGTGTCCAGTTTTTCTGAGCAGCTTGTGCTAATGTCAACACTAAAAAAGCACAAACTGTTTAGAACTGAGTAAATGAATATTCACAGTATAGCAGTTCACAAACAATTCTTGTGCCAAAGGACTACATCTCAATAACTAGCTTTGCATGGCAGTTAATTGTAAAAGTTGAAAAGAAAATACATCTTTCCATGTATCTTGGGGTAGCATTTTGAGGGGTGAGTACATTTCTACACTGACAAGTGGCTACTGGAAGCAGCAACATTAGGTCTGAGTACAAAATGCAAATCTCTGGCTACACCCTTGGCTTCTGATATAAGAACTATACCAACCTTCTGTCTTAAACAATGATGACCACAGCAAACAAGATGATCTCCATCTTGGAAAGCTGAAAGGGCCATGCCTACATGAGTCAGCAATTTATAGTACTGGGTTGCTATGACAGTGATTACTGCAATTACTACACAGCAGGCTGCATGCAATTAGCAAATGGTGGCCACTAATTGGTGCAGAGGCTATCACTTGCTCATGTACAAAGTCCTACAAAAGCAGGCTGCAATCTCTGCCAACAAACTCAGTCACTCTATTGCAGAGACTGACAGAGAGAGAGAGAGACAGAGAAAAGGAAAAAATAAATATTACCAAATCATACAAAGGAAAGGTATGTGACACATGTATTTACTGGTATGTAGTAGATGTTATTGAAGAATAGTCTACATAATGTGAACCATTCACATGTGGCAGCAGTACTTCTTTATGCACAGATGTTCTACTTAACTATTGCTATGGACAATACTTTGTGTACCTGTGGGCAGTGGGACATACCTGTGAAATGTGTAGCTCAGCAGTAAATGTCAAAGATCTGATCCATGTTATCTGTGTTTTGTACAGTAGTGTGGCCAATGGCTGTTGGGGGGATTAGCACTAACATTATATAAACATGGGTGTGACAGAACAACACATGCATGATAGTCATATTAACATGTAGCTTAGCATTGGCAACTGCTGTAGCAGTCTAGTATGCTTATCTAGCATCTGTTCCCATATATACCCCCCTAATTTTAGTGTGTTCATATGTGACACCTGTTTGTGTTGCAGCAAGGCCCAACAGTTCAGCTGTGAGGTCCAGGGACTTACAACAGTGTGGACCTTGTGTGTGTATGTCACACACATACGGAGAAATCTATATGTGTCATATATATTCACATCTGTATATGTGCATAGAGCAGGGGACATATTGCAACTGTTTGTGAAGGGAGGAGATATATATGTTGGTGAAGGTTAGTATGTGCATATTTATATGTAAGTTTTAGTGTGTGACAAACAAGACAGCATACAGTGCTGGTATAACACATGTGGTGGTTAAACACTGTGGTTGGTTTGTTCAGTTTGCAATGGTGAAGCCAGTAAGGCCTGCTAAAGCTACCTGGGCTGTGAACACCTTCAATGCATTTATCCCAAGACTGTCTGATTTTATTACATTAATGTACACCTTACGTCCTTTGTATAATTGCTATTCTCACTATGAAAGGTGAAATGTATATGTGCCTACATATATATGTATATGTAGACCAATGGATGTGTATATGTATATATATATATATATATATATATATATATATATATATATATATATATATATATATATATATATATATATATATATATAGTTAGATATACTCATGCACTTCTTGCAATAGTTTCTCTGTACTGTTGACTGACTGTGATGGTCAATATGTTTGTGAATATGTCAAAGATATGTATCTGTGGGATAGCTTAGTGGGAAACTGTTTATGTCATGGTATTATGGGTCCTTGCTTTGATCCTAGCAAAAACTGTGTATTCTGTTGCTAGGCAGAACAAGTGCTATTCCATGCAGTGTGATTAAGTCCCTTGGTTTTAACTAGGGTGTGTCACTGGAGGCTAAAGCACTACATCTATGATTATTAATTGGTACTGATGTTGAATGCAAATCCTGTGTGTACTGTAGTACTACTTGAAGCTCTGGGCCTGTACAGCAAAGTATGGTCTATGTCCACATTGCTTGCATCCACTGTTTTGTGTGGTCCCTGTATTCATCACAGATTACATTTCTCAAGATTAAGGTTGTGTAAGTACTGACACACAGTACTATATAGTACACACTGAAAGCTTATCTGTGTTGTCATAGCTTTGTGTCCTGTAATTATGTCTGATGTGTGTATGTCTGTAACATGTTCTTTGACATATGTGTGGTAAAACATATAGCTACGTATCTAGCAACATTCATAGTGTACTACAGCAGTATGCAACCTATATTCCCAATTGTGCACATATTTTGGCCATGGGTTTGGCATTAACAAGTTGTGTGGTATAATAGCAATACATTTACTGGACCTTACACTGGTTGTGATGGATGATATATTTCTTTACACATCAGCTTGATGTATATCTGCTTTGGCTAGGTGGTGCATCGTGTTGCATACAATGTGCTAGGTACTCTTGTATAGTCTAATATAATGATTTTATTTTGTTGCTGTGCAGAACATGGTTCATTAGATAGAGAGTGAGCAAGGCACTTTCAAGCAGTTGTGGGGTGAGCAGTGATAAGTGGAAGTTACAGTGTTTCACTCTCGGTTAGCTTATAGGTTGCTATATATGGCAGTTCAGTGATATCTGTACTGTATAATGTTAAATATGCCATATGTCTTGCTCAGACATATTTTTGTATTTATGTCTTCCAGGGATCATGGCTCATCGTAGGAACCCCAGTTACAGTAGTGCTGAAGATGATTTCATTACTAGCAGTATGATTCAGCACTACCATCTCATGGTCTCATGAACCAGCCAAGACAAGCAGGAGCATACTGCAATGTGTGTATGATGTTGTCTGCAGGGTCAATGAGGTAGGCCTGCATAACCAGACATATGAGCAGGTACGCCACCACTTCAGTGATCTTCTCAGACATGTTCGTCAGCGTGCTGCTGATGTGAGTAGGCAACAGCTTGCAACAGGAGGTGGTGTTAATATCCAGCCCCCCTTACCAGAGTGGAGGAGCTGCTCCTGAGCCTGGTGGCACCTTCCCAACAACAACAACAGCAGCAGAAATACACCATGATGGAGGTTGGAACCACCCAGCAAGCACACATGGAGCATGCAGGTAACATGGCATATCTGTAGACTACTGTTATCTGTATGGGTAGATCAATGAATATGTGAGATGTGGAGTGTGTCGTTCAAAGATCTGGAGCCTGTTGTTGTGCAATACTGATCATTTGGAACATAATCTGTAGCCCTGTGAATGTAAACTGTTGTTGTACTGTAAGATTGCAAACACACAGTAGAAATGCCACAGTTGTGGCCACTGACGAACTATCTCATCTCTATGTAGGTCTCTCTGGGGTGACATCAAGGCAATGGACAGATGCTGGTGAGTGTGTTCTACATTTATTATTGTAAATAAAAAGTGAATGTCATAGTTAAGGTGTAGGCCATGTACACAAGAAACACACCTACCCATAATGCATGCTGTGCATGTTTGGTGTAAGAGCATGTACATCTCACTAATGTGATCAGCTGCCTCAAACACATGCAATACCCAGACTATCTCAAACAAATGTGGCTAGACTGTAGTGGCCATTGGATAGGCACAGTTGATACTCAACATGCACATAACATACACATCTATGTCATACACAGAGCATTTTAACATGCTACACATAAAGGATTCCCAAACCCTCTGTAAAAACACACTCCAGTATATAAAATCTCATCCACACATTACAGATAATATACCTGATGGGGCATTTAAACACTCTGCAACACACTACACATTCATGTCAGGGAATGCTCCTTATTGGCCTCCTTACAAACTCACGTAACAAGTGGTTGTGAAATGGTGACTTTAGCCAAGGTAGTACAGTTCAAGCACAGCATGATTAGTGCTGGATTGTGAAACATTTGTAGCCTTGAGTGACCACCTGATGCTTCATGATGATAGCCTATGGTACTATACCCCATCCAGTTATTGTAACCACAATACTACACATAGCTTTCATTGCTATACACCTTAATGTTCCATGTGTGCACACATATGCACCTCTAAACAGTATGCATACCAATCACCATTTGCACAACTGACACATATATGTCTTGTGATGTTATTGAGTGGCTATGTCATATGACACATACTGGGTATGTCTAGTGTTTAAATATGCAGTTGTGTTGTAGCATGCCATGTCATGGATGAGACTGGCATGACCACAATATGATCTACACTCACCATAAGTACCATACATTGAGTATGTGGCCAAATGGTATTCCACTAATTATCCATGCACCACTGATGATGTGGGAATACTCATCATGCATGTGCTAAAAATGTGCCCACAATTATTTGCTAAAGACACAGAGGCTGTAATCAGCATTGGATACATCTGACACACAAATACACATCCAGCAATGGTATGTACACCTGTGAGTTATGGTGCACAGTATATTACAGGGTTATGAATACCTGCACAACAATGTTGTGTCCATGTATGCATTGTGTTCCAGGGGGAGGGTCATCACCTAATAACAAAATACATGCATCAAAGCCATGTATACTGTTAGTAACAAGGACTGACTACACTTGCACTGCATGCTGTTGAGCAACACATGCCCTGCATGCTGACATGTGTGATATGACTGTTTTACTTGTGATACTGTACGCCACCATCACCTGCTATTGTGTATGTTCTGTGATTGCTGGTGTTGTGTGTGTCTGCTTTAGGGAGGAGTGTAGTTTTGTCTGTGTGCATATGTGCATGTGTGCATGTGCACATGTGTGCTTGTGCGCATGTGTGCATGTGGTCTGAGGTCAAGATCAGGTCTTAAAGTGTGTTTCCTGTTTTCCTCTCACAGGTGCGGAGGTGGGGCTGGTTCAGTACAGCAGGGAACCTGATGTCACTGAGACAGACAGTGATGATGAGGATATGTGTGTTGAGGCACAGGCAGGTTTGTCAGGGTCTGTTGTTGGGCCACCAATTGACAGTACACAAGTCTCCACCCCATCCATGCACACAGTCATACTGCCTGTACATCCATCATCACCATTGCCCTTAGCTGAGGGACAGTGTATGGCTGGTACTGGCCAGGACAGTGTGGTATCTATGGCACATGTATCAGGACACAGCAGCCATAGCCAGATGTCTGGAACGGTATCACATAGGCAGATGCCCAAGGGTTCTCATCAGAGCACTGCTGGCCATCATGCCCCTGGAAGACGTGCCACACATCTTTCTACCACATGCATGTTCCAGGCTGTCATGGAGGCACAGACATGAATGGAGTGGTACACCAGACAGGGGCTAAGGGCACAGAGGGCTCATTACACCTCTGTAAATGACAGTATCCATGACCTAGCAGGTGCCATACGTAACTACACTAAGGTCATTGATAGACGTTGGGGTGAGACATTGGATGTCCTCCACAATGTCATGTCCATGTGTCAGGAAAGTGCAGGATGGTTGAGACATCGATGTGGATGTATGCCAGTACCATCAGCAGCTGGAGGTTGCCGTGGACATCCAGCAAGTCACAGCCGCTCCTGTAGTGCCAGTACCAGTCCCAGCAATGTTGGGGGGGCTGTGCATTGACCATCCTAGCAGACCACATGCACGTGGCTCTGACCATTCCCAGCAGGGACCTGGATCTAGTGGACATATATCAACCTCTTCGGATAGTACCCAGTCTGGATTAGTACCTGATACTGTCTGTAGCACCCCTGCTGGGCACAGGTTCCGTATCCATGGCCAGAGACGGTGATCTATAAAGCCTGACAGGTACAGTCTGTAGCTGTTTCACAAATCCCCATATATATGGCAGCCACATGGTGGAACTGTGTGCATGCAGACACACACACATAAACCAGAAACCTAGGGAAAACACATACCCACACACATGACATCAACATTGGCCCATAACAGTACTCATGGCCCTCACACACACTCACACACACATGTCAATTGTATGGCTCAGTGTAGGCCTCTGGCAAACCAACAACACACTCTGTGCATATGATGAAACCTGTACCACCTCCTGTCATCTTTAACATTGATGCAGGAACAGGCTAACATGGTGCTGATGCACAGGGTGACTTTAATAAAGTATAACAATGGTTGGATGTGTAGCATGTTGTCAGCAGTAAAGTGTAATGATATCCTTGAAGGTGTAGCTGAGCAGGCATGATGCATTAAAGCTGTAATTAGCAATGTTGTATTGTTTTCACCAGTGTTTATTCCAATTGTGTTTTGTTTGCCCATGTGCCACTTGGCTGATGTGTGTAGTTGTGTCAGCATGCATTATACAGTGGACAGTAAGTGTGGGCTGTGTGCAACACACATTTGCAGATGTCCATTTGTAAACATGGTGGAGGTGCACTGTCTGCATGTACATGCATATTGGACACATGGGCAGGGTGACATGCCTTGTATTGGCCAGTGTTAACACTCCATAATTTCTATTGGTGGCCAGTATGCATTGTACTACACACATTTTGGAACTTGAGTATGCATGTGTGTGTATGACACGGGTTGACACTGTGCTGTGGGTGATGCTGTTGTTGCTATCTGTCATTGGTTTGCATTACTAAGGTTAACACTGTCCCAGCTGCATAATCCTTTAGTAATGCACACTGTTCACCTACAGGGTTACATGGACCTTGCTATCACAAACACAAGGAATTCTCACTTATACAGTAAAAGTGCATTAGTCTCATGGACCCCTGCCATAAACTAAATATATAATAGAAGGTGTGAAGTTGTACCAAAAAAGAGTTACATAACAAGAAGGGATAACCTACTGGTCAGTATCATTGGGAAAATACAATCCCTCAATAAATATACAAGGCAAGCTACAAAATACAAAAATGGCAAGGATTCCAAAGACAGCACTAAAGCTTTCTTTAGTGTTGTGTATAATCTACAGGGGAAATCTCAGATCGGGTCACAGTTAATGTAAATGGTCACAAAGTACACTTATCTGACTGACATTACCAATTTCTTGTCAGGCAGTTTGAATGCAGATTTCACCACCCTGTCGTTAGACAAGGGCCACATTTCCAAACCTGAAGAATGTAAAACCTGATGATTCACAGACACTCTAGTTAAAACATCTCTTTACCAAAGTCCAAACCACAGTGGCAATGGTACTGGACAGTGTCCCTGGCTGTGTCAAACACAAGCTGACATATGAAGTCACCATTCACCTAAACACTCTGTCCAGATGCAGCCTCTATACAGGTTACATACTTGTGGAATGATGCACAGTAATGGTGTTCACAGTCCACAAGGGTTGAGCTACAACATCTTCTTTTTCTCCTTTCAGATGCTCCCATTAGGGGTCGCCACAGTAGATCATCTGTTTCCATTTCTTCCTGCCCTCTGCATCTTGCGCTGTCACACCATCCACCTGCATGTCCTCTCTCACCACAGCCATAGACCTCATCTTAGGCATTCCTCTTTTCCTGTTACCTGGCGGCTTCATCCTTAGCATCTATTTCACAATATACTCTGCATCCTTCCTCAGCACATGTACAAACCAACTTAGTCCTGCATATCTGGCTTGGTCTACTAACCTTCAAACCTGGGCTGTCCCTCTAATATACTTATTCCTAAACCTGTCCACCCTCATCACACCCAGTGCAAATGTTAACATAAATTGATTAAGGGTAGAACTACAACAGATCCTGGAAACTCTCACCCTATAAGCCAGACAAATGTTATCGGGAAGGCTATGGAGCACAGCATTATGGAACTCATTAACAGAGACATTATGAACCTGCAAACACTGCACCATACCCACTTAGGTTATCTAAAGGCCAGATCATGGTTCCTACACCTAGTAGACTTCAAGCCAGTTAACAAGGCTATAGGTGAGGGAGGTGAGGTCTACACAGCCAAGCTATAGCTCACCAGCAATTCATACCCATCCCACATTCTGGTATTATACATAACCTCAACAGACTGACCATAAATGATTGTTAGATGATGGATTGACAACTGATGCACAGATGTAGGATACACAGTAATATTTGCAGCCTCCATGTACAATTCTATGCCAGTAACAAGTGTTATTCACCTACACTCAGTCCTGGGATCACTGCTGTTTGGCATATAGCTTTCTTAGGTGCAGGCAAACACAGTAGGGATATGTCTGCCCACGTTTGATGAAAATGCATACTGTGGGCTATACTTTATTCTCCAGATGACACACATCCTCCAAAAGGGTATCATAGAGACAGATACCTGGTGTCAAACTCATGCTGTAAAGCATAGTTATCCACTTTTAGAAAACAAAGTATCCCCAGAGTACAACATAGGTAGTAGCCCCCAAAATGTGGAACAGGTACTAATATATACATAGAGCCATGTGTTTAGTCATGTCTCCTTTGATAATCACATTACCAGAGGGTTTTGGAAATCCCTCTGTGAAGCACATAAGCAATAAAGGGTTTGCATGCAGATCCACAGAGGTTGTTGCACACCTATAATGAGTAGTTATCTTTGCCAGACTTTGCTTGCTTTGGAACAGGATTCAAATATACCTCAAGCATAAACCCTCACACACACTCTTCAATAGAAACCGTGATGAGTAGATGTGAAACAGAAGATGTAGCCCAGGGATGACTGCAGTGGCTAAGCTTGTCACTAGCATACAGAAGTGACCTAAGGTCTGGAAAGCGTCAGCACACTCGGGCAAAGATAACAGATGTGTTCATGGAGAAAACAGAGTACCCACCTATGAAATAATTCAGGTCACATGTATGTATATGGCTTTGCCCCACAGCTACCTTACATGTGTAATGCACATACAGTTGTCACTGTGATATATCATACACTACACTAGAAAAATCAAAACCCACTCCACATTGAGCAACTGTGTTACACACTCTCCAAGTGCAAGATTCAAACTCCTTCCTAAGTACATTATGATACTACAGCAATATGCATTTACACAACATGTTATACACATTACTGGAATTTCTCCTTTCCACAGGTATATTTGTGGGATGGTAACATCATCAGACTTGACAAAGATGAGTATACCACTTTTAAGGGGTGTGAGTATTCTCCAAAAAGGTTCCTCCTCCCCAGGGAAACACACACAGTTGGCAAGTGTAGGATTCAAACCCCTATCTAACTACATCATTATACTACAGCAGTACGCATTTACACAACACACTATACCCATCACTGGGAGCTCTCTTTTCCACAGGTATATTTGTAGGATGGTGACATCATTAGACTTGACAAAGATGAGTATGCCACTTTTAAGGGGTGTGAGTATTCTCCAAAAAGGTTGCTTCTCCCCTGGGAGACGCACAGAGTTGGCAAGTGCAGGATTCAAAACCCTACCTAACTACATTATGATACTACAGCAGTATGCATTTACACAACATGCTATACACATTACTGGGATTTCTTTTTTCCACAGGTATATTTGTAGGATGGTGACATCATCAGACTTGACAAAGATGAGTGTACCACTTTTAAGGGGTGTGAGTATTCTCCAAAAAGGCTGCTCTTCCCCAGGGAGACACACACAGTTGGCAAGTGCAGGATTCAAATCCCTACCTAACTACATTATGATACTACAATAGTACACATTGACATGGCACGCTATACACATTATTGGGATTTCTTCTTTCCACAGGTGTATTTGTAGGTTGGTGACATCATCAGACTTGACAAGGATGAGTATACCACTTTTAAGGGGTATGAGTATTCTCCAAAAAGGTCGCTCCGCCCCAGGGAAACACACACTCACACAGTTGGCAAGTGCAGGATTCAAACTCCTACCTAATTACATTATGATACAACAGCAATACACATTTACACAATGTGTTATACACATTACTGGGATCTCTTTTTTCCACAGGTATATTTGTAGGATGGTGACATCATCAGACTTGACAAAGATGAGTATACCACTTTTAAGGGGTGTGAGTATTCTCCCCAGGGAGACACACACACACACACACACACACACACACACACACACACACACACACACACAGTTGGCAAGTGCGGGGTTCTTAATCCAAACTAAGTACGTCTTTACACTTCAGCAAGCAATATGGAGTTGCAGGGTGTAATACAGACATTACTTGCTGACAGTTTGCCCAAAGGCTTTTTCATATTTGCTAACCTCAGCAGGCTTATCGTACTAGGTGTATTGTGAGTGTATTGTATGCATAGGTCATGACCATATCATATATGGGTTGATGCACCACATGCTGGCACACACAGGGTCAAACCGGTGGCTAAGCTCTGTCAACCCAATACTGGACAATACAGTCAAGAGGAGTAGGGTCATACAACCACAACACCAACAGTTTCACATAGACCTACAATATAAGCACCAGCAAAACACACACATAAATACACATTGCCATACTTGGAGAATACAAATATTAATCTGTAAAAGAGAGAGTGTCCTCCTAAGCAGACAAGCAAGCAACATGCACAACCAAGCACATGCCAGAGAACACATAATACACCAAAGCAGTGTGCCTCACAACAGGCCCTAAGACAAAACAACATACCCAACACACTAGTAATAGGTGACTTCATAGTCAGGCACACAGATATTCCACTCACTCGGCTGGACAAGGGGAAGGTTACTGTCACTTGTCTGTCAGGTGCTATGATTTGCCACATAACGTAAGCACTTACATCACTCCAGAACAGGTACATATATGACGTGTTCTTTGTACATGTCAGTGTGAATGATTTGAGACATAATTCCCAGGACAACATGACAAGTGATATATAGTAGCTCGATGATCATGTAGCCCAGGCTGGTATGACCCTGATCTTGAGTAGCATCTTACCTTCACCTACATGATACTGCAATATAACAGAAAGATGATAAACTTCAACAATTGGCTGAGCTTCTGGTGTCATTCAAAGGGGATCCAGTCTCTGTCTGCCTGTGATGACATGATAGACAAGCCTCATTGCTTCTCTACAGATGGTTTGCACCTGTCGCCCCTATGCTTCTGAATACTGGCCAAGGCTCTTGCTGTCCCCATATTACCTTTTTTAGGCAAGGCTCAAAGGTTCATAGGTTCATAGGTAGGTACTAGGCTATCAGCCCTGGGGCCTATACAAGCCCAGCCAAAAAGGTACCCTGGCTTTTGCCACCCAAGAAATTTATTCTCCTGTGCCACTGTTGAGCAGAGACACAGAAGTGATCCCCGGGGTGAGTTTCCTATTTCCCATCCAATCATCAAGATTTTTCTTGAAGAGTGCTAATGAGGGGCTTTGTTTGATATAGATAAGTAGTTTATTCTGGAGTATGGGAAGTCTCTGGGACAGGAATCTATCCCTCCGGCATGTTCTGTTTATTGTTGTGAAAAGGTTTAGGTTCCTAGAACGTGTAGCTCGGAGGGATTGGGATTTCTTTAAGTGGAGTATAGCTTTGTATGTTAGGCAGAGATCACATCTGAGTAGGCGGTATGTGACAGAGTAAAGCTGGAGTTTTTTGAGACGGTCTGTGTAGGGCATGTGTTTGAGGAGCGTAATCCTCTTTGTGAGGTATTTCTGCGGCCTTTCCAGTTGTTGTAGATGTCTTGTGAGGTACATACCAAATGGGGCATTGTACTCTATAATGGATCTAATGAGTGATGAGTAGAGGAGAACAATGACCTCTTTTTTTCTGCATGAGAAACCTTTTGTGATGAGGTGTGCCATGTCGAAGGATTTCCTGACTACTGTGGTGATGTGATTATCAAAGGAGAGACTACTGTTCACCTGTGTCCCAAGGTCTCTTTTCACACTTTCAGTGTTAGGTATACTACCACCTATGTTGTAGTTCATGGGTACAGAGATTTTACCAAAGGGGATGACAATGCACTTTTTGGCATTGAGCTTGAGGCCATGGCTTTGACACCAGGCATCTGTCTCAGTGAGGCCCTTTTGTAGGATGTCCACATCATTAGTAGTTTGGATTATGGCTCCTAGTTTGCAGTCATCTGCGAACTTCATTAGCCAAAGACCTTCTGTGTTAGCCTGTATTTCAGGGAAGTAGATACCAAGCAGGACAGGACACAGGACTGAACCCTGTGGTACTCCACTTGTCACTGGTCTGAAGTCAGATTTGGAGTCTGCTACTTTCACATTGTGGGTTCAGTCAGTGAGCCAGTTGGCAACCCATCTTGTGACATAGGGATTTATACCAGGTTTAGTGAGTTTATCTATAATTCCAGAGTGGGGGATGATGTCAAAAGCCTTGACAAGATCTAGACAGGCTGTGTGAACCACCTTACCCTTGTCTACGGCTTTGGTGACTGCTTCAAAGAAGTCTATCAGGTTTAGGAGACATGATCTGCCTTTTACAAACCTGAATTGGTTGGGGTCCAGAGTTTGGAGATTACCAATGTCTTTGTTTATAAGTTCCATGATGATACGTTCCATGGCCTTGCAGACCAGGCTCATCAGGTTAATGGGGCAGTAGTTCCCGGGGTCCATGGTGGCTCCCCCCTTGTGTAGTGGGATAAACGTCGCTGTGTGCCATTCAGCAGGCACAAAGCCTGAGGTGAGGCTATGATTGAACATGGTACTTAGGTGTGGTGCCAGTTTATTCTGTAGTTCATGTAGGACGCAGCCTGGGATGTTGTCTGGTCCCATGGATGCTGTGTTCCTGGCTTTGGAGAGTGTGGTTTTTACCTGTGCAGCCATGATGACAGGAACTTTGCATTCTTCCAGTAAAGAGACGGGCACTTTTATGGGTGAGAGGGGGGTAAAGTTAGCACTGAACCTATCTGCCAGGATGTTGGCAATATCAGTTGGGTCTCTATATTTAGTGCCATTGTGCTGTAACTCAGAGCAGATCTGAGTGTTGTCATTGAGATTCTTGACATAGCTATAGAATGCTTTGTGGTTGTCTTTAGAATCAGTGGTGATTTTGTTTTCATAACTAGCTTTGGAGGGTTTTATCAGGGATCGCAGCTTCTTACTGAGGCTGACCAGGGAGCTCCTCCACTCATGGGATTTTACCCTCTTTTGCAACAGTTTCTTCCTTTGTTGTACAGTTTGTTTATGGCAGGGGACCACCAGATTGGCTTCCTTTTCTTGGAGGATAGCATCTTGGTTCTGTTTGGGATAGCATGATCCATGCACTCATGTAAGTGCTTATAAAGTGCAATTGTGTAGGATTCAGTAGTCATAACTGTATTGTCCATCTGCATGGGTGTCATGAAGTTCACCCCTTCTGTCTTAAGAAGCATGAAGTTGGCTTTGGAGAAATTTTTTAACATGGTTTCCTTAATGGGGGGTGGGAGAAGAATGTGGATATGTAGGGTAATTAGCGTATGGTCAGATCAGACTAATGAGGCATTGACTTCAGGTGTGGAACACCGGTCACTCAGGACAAACCAAACTCCATAACCAACACAAATAACCACAAAGTGAGATAAATGCTACTCATTGCCAGAAGTCTCAGCCTCCAAATGCACACACTCAAGGCACTTCTCAGTATGGAGAATATTGATATATGTGCAATAACAGAAACCTAGTTCAAGGCTCCAGAAAGCACACCAGCACTACCAGGATACTACTCATTCCATACCTTCCAGCATCAGAACCTGGATCATAGCACATAGGGTGGGGATGTATCCATATTCATCAAGGATACTTACACCTCTCTCTACATCCTCTGTACAGGATATGTACCCATAGAATGTTGCACAGCAATGTTCTTCCCACTCCACAGGGGTGGGGCCACAAAAGACCCTTGGCATTCATGCTCTATGAGCCTGACAAGTCTGATCTGCAAGGCAATGGAGCCAATCATAATGGAAGTCAACAATAAAGACATTGGGAACCGTCACACAGTTGTGCACACCCAGTTTGGCTTTGTCAGATACAGTTCACGTCTCCTGAACTGGGTGGATTTCTTTGAGACAGTTACCCAGCCTACAGATGATTGAAAGGAGCTCCACACAGCCTACCTGTACCTCGCTAAGGCCTTTGACACCATTCCCCAATCAGGTATCATAGATGAACTCACCAACCTGGGCATGAATCCATACATCACAAGATGGATTGCAAACTGGCTCACAGATAGATCCCACAAATTAAGAGTTGCCGGCTACATGTCAGACTCTACACCGGTAACAACTGGTGTCCCCCAGGGTTCAGTCCTGGGGTCTTTCCTGTTTGGTATAGACTTCTCAAAAGTACATGCCAACACAGGAGGGTTGTGGTTGACTAATTTTGCTGGGAACTGTAAAGTGTTTGCCATAACTGATTCCCCAGATGACACAAATATTCTCCAGAAGGGACTCTACGAAACAGATGTGTGGTGTCAGAATCATGGCCTCAAGCTCAATGTGAAAGAATGCATAGTAATCCCCTTTGGGGAAAACAAAGTACCCACAAACTACCACATAGGTGTACCCCCTAAAAACTGACAAGGTAATAAGGGATCTGGGGATACATGTAGATAGTCATCTTTCCTTTGACAACCATGTTACCAAAGTGATTAGGAAATCCTATGTGGCCCACCTAATCAACAAAGGGTTTGCATCAGGATCAAAAGAGGTAGTGGTGGCTCTCTACTCTTAAGTCATCAGACCCATCATTGAGTACAATGCACCATTTTGGATGTACTCGACTAAGCATATCCAGCAGCTGGAGAGACCACAGAGGTACTTCACCAAGAGGATTACTGGCCTCAAAACAGTTGTGTTATGTGACACAGCTGGCAAAACTAAATCTGTTCTCCATTGCGTGCTGCCTACTCAGAGGCACACTCTGCCAAACATACAGAGCCATGTCCAACACATAACTGTTGAACATGCTCCATCTACAGATAACAAAATTGAGTCGCACTACACACTCCAGGGATATGAACCTCATCACAGCAATGAATGCAACATGCTGGTGGGATAGAGTACCATCCCAGACACTTGCCTTACTGTGGAACAGAGTCCCAATGTACATCAGATAGAGCCCCTCGCTGACACTTTTCAATAGGAACCTTGATGAGTGGATGGGAAACAGACAATTCACACCAGGCATCACATCAGCAGCCCCACTAGAAAGGGGCTTAGGGTACTAACTATTGAACTAGGGCTTAGGAGACTACCCAGTGGGGTGGTAAGCTGCAGAACTTGCCTAGGCTAATATATGCCTTCGTGAAAATAGTCTACTAGATACCTATGAACCTATGTGACAGGTATGCTTACAGATACTGGTGGCTATTATGTACAGTGGGTGAGATGTGCACCTCATGTATTTTGTGCCATTGGGATGTTTGCTGGGTGGGACAGTCCTGGATGGCTCCCTGTCATGATCACCCTCTTACACACATCTCTGCCCATCCATCTTTAGCTTATTATACTGTGTTCCCCCTACATATATATAGGTACATAGGTAGGTAATAGACTATCTGCCTGAAGGCATATATTAGTATGGCCAGAGTGTGCAGCTGTCACCACACATGGGGTTAGTTCCCTAGGCCTTTGTGTAGTAAATCTGATGAAGTGATCCATGGTGTGACAGTTCAGTTTCACATACACTCATCAAGGCTCCTCTGGAAGAGTATCAGTGAGGGACTCAGCTTAATGTAGGTTGGGAGCCTGTTCCAAAGCAAGGGAAGTATGTGAGTTAGTAATGTATCCCTCCAACATGTTCTATTTATTGCTGTGATGATGATATCCCTAGAGCATGTGGCACAGTGAGCTTGGGTTTACTTCAGATAGAGCATGTACATCAGTTCTGCATTGGACATGGACCTGTCTGTTGGGCAGAGATCGCCTGAGTAGACAGTATGCAACACAGTACAGATTGAGTTAACTTCAGTCATGTTGCATGGGACAACTGTTTGAGGCCAGTAATCCTCTTGTTGAGGTACTTCAGTGGTCTTTCCAGCTGCTGAAGGTGCCTAGTCAGATTCATTGCAAGTGTGCCATGATACTCTCTGATGGGTCTGATGACTGATGAGTAGAGGGAACCTCCTTTGACCTACATGCAAAGACCTTGGTAATTTGTGGGAACACATAGCATGATTTTCTAACCACTTTGTGAATGTGTTTCTGGAAGTAGAGATGACTATTCACATGTGTCCATAGATCCTTTATTATTACCTCCATATTTAGGGTGTTGGCACCTATGTGGTATTTGTATGACTGTAGCCCGAGGCCATAATTTTGACACCACATCTGTCTGACTGAGACTGTCTCAAACATCGATTATGACAACTTTTTTGCAGTCATCTACAAACTTTGCTAACCATAGCCCTCATGTGTTTGACTGTATTTCTGAAAAGTATACACCAGACAGCAGGGGTTCCAGGACTGAGCCATGGGGGACAGCAGTTTTTACCAGCTTAAAGTCCAACAGGGAGACCACAATTCTTACCTTGTGGGATCTATCTGTGCCCCAGTTGGCAACCCATCAGATGACATACGTGTTTATGCACAGGTTGTTGATTTTGTGGATATGACATGTGTGTGGGGTGTTGGAAAAGGGCTTTTCAAGGTCTATGTAGGCCATGTGGAGCTCATTTCATTGATGTATGTCCTGGGTGACTGCCTTGAAAACTGTCTAGCAGGTTTAGGGACCATGATCTGCCCCTGACCAAACCAAAATGGGTAGGGTTGGGTGTTTGTAGGCTCCCAATAGCTCTGTTTATGAGTTCCATAATGATGGACTACATGATCTTGCAGATCAGGCTTATTAGGTTTATAAGGCAATAGTTCCCATGGTCTGTTGTGCACCAACACTTGTGGAGAGTGCCAAACATTGCTGTAACTCATTCAACAGTTTCATATCCTGTACAGAGGGTGAGTCTCAACAGACTGTTCAGGTGCAGGGTTTGTTTGTTATGGAGTTCTCATGTGACACAGACAGGGACACCATGTCATCCCCTAGACACCATGTTTTTAGGTTTGGATAGAGCTGTTTAACCATTGTATATGTGATTCCTGGCTTTTCACAATCTCCAGGTATGGTAATGGACCCTTTTATCAATGAGAGGGGGGTAAATATATATGAACCTGTCTGACAAGATGTTGGCAATGGCAGTCACTGAAATGTATTCATTGACACTTTGCACTGACTCAGAACATATATGAGTTTACATTAATATTTAAGACATAGCTGAAGAAAGCTTTATGGTTCTCTATGGACTCTTTGGCAATATTTTTGCCAGAACATGGCTTGGATAATGTTAAGAGTGCTCATTGTTTCATGATAATACTGATCAGAGATTTATTGATCTTCTTTGGATTTTCACTTTCTTTGAACAACTTAAGTACTTGTATTACATAGTTTGATTATGACAGTGGTCCAATATATTATATGGGTCTGTTTTCATATCACTGTGTGTGCAAGGCAGGATTGGTGAATAGTGACATGTGTCTGGAGTAAGAATTGCAACTGCCAGATATGTGTGGCCCACTGCTGTACTCAGACATGGCCTAAGTGTGTGAGCATGCCCAGTATGACCTTTCAGTATGTTGTTGACTGACATTTGCTTCATTTGTTTAAGTGTGTCAGCATGCCCAGTATGACCTTTCAGTATGTTGTTGACTGACATTTGCTAAATTTGTTTAAGTGTGTGAGCATGCCCACTATGGGCATATATATACTATATATGTGTGTGGAAATTAAAGCTGGTTTTTACTTCAGGGCTCACCTTTGTGTTGTACATCGACAGGAAGCACGCTGTGCCTGCAGAACTTCCATGAGTCAATTTGCATAGACTTATCAACATTTCTACATACAGGGGGGACAGCTATTATTTGTACATTTCTACCCGGGGGGCACACCTGATTGTTACTGTGGGTGTACATAGGATGAGGGGTACACCTGACACTTATACACATTTGCTAGGCCTGCACTGCTATGTCAGGTACTCCATTTCAGTCTGTACTGTTGCCTATCATACTGGCTTGAGGCATACTACTGTACTACAGACCTTAGCTTCCAATTACATGCATATTAGTTTGTGACTTCATAGCCTACCCAACCCACATCACACTGCCTGGCCTGCTGTTATCTGTCTGCATAGGCCTGGTGGAGGTTACTCATGTCCCTCTTCAGAGGGCATGATACAGCATTTGGTTGTGTTTGTGTTTGTCTACAATTGTCCTGCTGGCTGTGACTGTTAGGTATGTGACCCCCCCCCCAACTGGTATGTGTGATTGATTTAAGTTAGGTCTGTGCCAGTGAAATGCTGTCATGGCTTAGTGGTTCAGTACTGTGACTATAGTGCACAGTATCCTGAGTTCGAGCCCTGGGTAGACCTGACTGGTTAAGGAACAGTAAAGCAGGTGTGAGTGTGTTTACCCGACTTTGCTTGACTTTGCCCGATGTTGCCCGCCATTGTGCTGGTTAGCGTGGTGCGCAGCTACGCCCAGTTGTATATAAATATGCTCAGTACTGGTAAAATGTGCTTAGCAGTGCTTTATATTGCTTAAAATAGGGTACTCATGCCTCAGGTGGTGCTTCAGGGCTGCCTATGTTGGATGCACATAGTACACTCCCTATACATGTTTGAAAACCGATAGTGTCAAGTTAGGCATCCCTTTTACTGTATGTGCGAATCAGAGAGAGGTGTCATTTCCAGGGTTCCTACTGAGTCAGTGTATGTGCTATGCATTGCCTCTTTGCCAAGGCTAGGGCATACTGGACACACCTCCTTCTGTCTACTGGCGTAGGCTCAGGTTGTTCCTCCTCTGAGTCACGCTGTGCCTGTGCAGGCCTTGGCAATGGTGGGGGGCTGTTTGGCCCTGCCGCATGCTGTTCCTGCTGCAGCTGTTTCCACAGGATCATATTGTGTAGCAAGGCACATACCATAACAATTTGGGTACATGTAGTTGGTGAGTACTGCAAGGCTCCACCAGATGTGTCCAGGCACCGGAACCATGACTTGAGCATCCCAAACACACGCTCAATTATGTTTCTTGTTTGTGTGTGTGCCTCATTATGGAGTTCTTGTTCAGGAGTGTGTGCATTTCTGATGGGTGTCATCAGCCACGGCTCAAGTGCATATCCAGCATCTCCCACTAGGTGACTATCAGGGATGTCCCCATTGGCAAATCGCTGGTACAGCTGCGTCAGATGCCAGATGTGGGAATCGTGATAGCTTCCAGGGCAGCCAGCACACACATTCATTATTATGCCCTGGGCATTGCACATGACCTGGCAGTTGATGTAAGGGAAGCCCTTGCGGTTGATGTAGACCATACCCCGCTCACCGGGTGGTGCTTTGATGCATATGTGAGTGCAGTCTATTGCACCCACTACCTCAGGGTATTCTGCTATTTGGTGGAAAAGATACATATTGCTGGCCAATGCCTCACTGGAATTGGGGAAATATATGTGCTCACCAGCATATGCTGACATGGCATCCAGGAACTGGTGGAGTACCCTGGATGCTGATGCCTTTGAAATCCCCATCATATCACCAGTTGGTGTTTGGAAGGTACCTGTAGCTAGTATTCTTATGCCAACACATACCTTGGTATCCACTGGGATGGGTTCCCCTCTGTTGGTTCTGTGTGTAAGGCGTGGCCGTCATAGCTCAACAATTTGCTGTAGGAGGTCTCTGTCTCCCTATAGTGTTCCACTATCTCCAGCTCTTGTAGCTCCTGGTAGGTTACCCTGGGTCTGTACACTCTTCTCTGTCTCCTCACAGTGGGTTGCTCAGCAGCATTCACAACATCACCACCCTCAGCACCTTGCACATGTTGGTTTATGATAGCAAGAGCAGCCCTAACATTTTGTTGGACTTAAGCTTTTTAAGCTTTCCCTCTTTGTATACTGCAGTGTTGCAGAGTTCTTGGGAAAAAACAGGGAGGTATGCTGTTTGCAGAGTTTAAAGTGCTGGGCTGGGCTAGTCTGCTGCTTGTGTAATTGGCTGATTTTGATATATTTCACCTGGCAGCTCTGCTAGTTCTCCTTGGTTAACTTCCTACTACTTCTTTTCCTCCCTTTTGCCTTTCTGATTCCACCTGGGGGGAAGCGGTGCGCAAACACGCGCACACGTGCACACATGCTGTGTGCATGTTTGCAAGGAGTTTCCTATCTTTTAACATTGTGCACCTTTGGTTTGAGGTTTTCAAATAGGACAACTGTAGGCACACCTCTTGCAATCCTGAGCAACTCAAAGCAAACATAAGTCACTGTGCACCAATTAGCTTACAGCCTGTCTGAAACACCCCCTCATGATGTCACCTATATTCTACTCTACTACTTAGCTACTCCTACTCTTACACTCTTGGAACATGGCTCACATGCTGGGGAAAATTGGGATTCACTATCCTTATCCTCATTTGCATAGGATTGCCTACTAATGCATGGTTACATCTCTGACACTGAGCTTCCCCTTCTTAGCAACCACTACTCAGTGGCCATGTTGTCTTTAGCCTGCCATTCCTCTGCATGGCAGAATAAGATTTTTAGTGAAAACACCTATTTTGGCTTTTTTTTAAATTATTTTCTTGTTTTTATAAGTGCTGCATGTTTGCGCAGTGCTGCGCTATGCTTAAACATCAGAGATTGGGGGAAAAAGTTAGATTTTTATATTTTTAACATTTATAAATGCCAATGGCCTTATATTTGGCCATTGGCATGCTTCCTCAACTGTATGCATCCTTTATTTGGAGCTGTCATAGCTCCATTTAGCTATTTGCAGAACGGTACTCCGTTACCAATGGAGTACATTTCTGCAGATAACACTAATCTTCCACGGACAGGTTAGTGTTTCCTGGATCGCAAATTGACTTCATTTGCATAGCTTTCACCAGCAAATGAGGTAATTTGCATACCATGATGCTGTTCGTGCAAGAGTAGTTTCAGCAGTTCTCATGCACGCCCCTGCCGGCTGTTCCTGGATCGCACGGCAGACATATTGCCCGTTTGACATCTTACACTACTCTACAACTCCATGCAAGCTTTCGTAAATCCGGCCCATTGATTTTGTCTTGATTTAACTCCATTACTTCATGGAGATATAGACAAAACCAGTCCTTGCCCTGCTCATGGGGGATACTACTGAACAAGTCATTTACATCAATGGTGTTAAAAATACCATCAGAAAAGGGATTCAAATGGTTACAAATAGTAAAGAACTGCCAGGAATCATGACACAGGTTTGGAATATTATTTACTACTCTTTTTGTTTGTCTAGAAATTTAGCTATGTAATTTGTCTTGGATTTCCCAGAATCCACAATAGACCTTAAAGGTGGATCAACAGTATTCTTATGTATCTTTGGGACCCCAAAAATTACTGGGATCCTGGGCCAATCAATCGCCATATATCTGATCCTGTGTAGGCATATCCAGTAATTCCCAGTCTATTCTTTTGTAACCAAGGTGTACTTCATTAATGGACACCTCTTCATATGTTCCACTGTAAAACATATTAAACATTTTTTGAATGTAATCATCTTGTTGCATAATCACCATACCCCCACCCTTGTTGGGGCACATGAATCTAAGGTCACTGTATGATCTAAGATACTCGAGTGTATTTTTGCCCATATCAGGCATATTATCCAAATTGTCAAACTGTGAAAGATGATATCTAAAATCTATTTCACAGGCTTTTTCAAACACCTTCAATACTGGATGCACATCAGGGTTAAAAACACTTGGAATTCTAACGTTCGTTCCAGTATTACTTAAAGTCAGACATTCATTATTAAATAAAACATGTAAATTTAAATTCCTGACATACATTTTTAAATCTAAAATGAGCCTAACAAGGTCCACAGATTTACTTGGGACAAAGGTATATCCTTTGCTGAATAAATTAGCACACTCTTCACCCAAGGAAATTGAACTGTAATTATGTATTTTGAAGTCATGGACAGTATTTTCAATAATTTTACAGTCAAGGTCACATATCACCTCTAGTATCAGTTGTTCCTGTTCACATTTGTCTGTTGATTGTGTTTCCAGCGATTGGTTTGTGGATATGGTCCCTGGTTATGTTGTCTGCGGTTCCGTAACCTTTCCGATCTCCACACCTTTAGTTGATCAACATCTGATTCTTCACAAATTTCATCATTTTCCTGTTGTCGTCTGTTGTAAAATTTGTTCCTAGTTTGCCCTAAAGGTGGCAAAGGATATACCTTGCCTTGTGCATATGCTGCCCTGTCACGTGCCAATTTTTTGTTCTTCCTATTCAGAATGGAATCGCATAAACTGTCAATATCTTTAAAGATGTAGCCATATTGGCTTTTATATCCAACAAACAAATTATTATTAACAATTTTGCAGTCAAGCTCTTTAATTTCGGTGTATAATGCTTCCATGGCTGTGCTGTTATGTTTTATCAGGAGCTCCATAAGTTCACAGCCATATTTATCAAACATGACGAGGAGCTCCTGATGTAACAGGGAATGCTGTACTAAACCGGTTGGGAATTTCCACAACCAGAGTCCTTTTGGCACAAGTTTACATTTGAGACACTCTTTAAAATACTTATTCTCTTGCTGTAACTTGTGAAAACTAGTTAGTTTATCTTTAAATTCATCCAGCAATTTGTCAAACACAGTACTATTACCCATTACAGGAGCTCCAGTTGGTACGCTCCAGTTGAGCCATGAATCTAGTGAAACAACTGCATGTCTCGACTCATCTGGTGTATTACCTTCCATCTGTTGTTCCGCTGATCCTGGTGGAAGAATAGTTCCATTAACAGTTCCATTGCCACATTCCCTGAGGATTTCAGGGGTGTTCTGTTAGTCACAATTACCATGAGCTGGAAAACCAATATTGCTTGGTCGTCTGGCTAGCTGCTGTACTAGCAAGGTTAAATTGTCCACAGATTCCCGGAGCTGCTGAAACTCCGATAAGGAAACAGCTCCATTGCATTCCTTTGAACTGCCCGAAGCATACCTAAAACCACACACAAAAATGAAGTATACCAAGTAAAAACCAACTGGTTGGCAGTAAATACGAAAAAGGCAAAAGTGAATGTTTACAATGTATTAGCGCTTTTGTCTGATTAAATTATCAAACTTTTTCAGATGAACCTCCATACATTAAACAACACATATATTGAAATTACATGACATCACCCAAAGCAGCAGCCAATAACAAACCCATACCAAAAGTTTAAAAAATCATATATGGTAAGAAACAATTAATCAATTTTAAACCATGTTTCTTGCTTTTGTTTAAAAATATATATACATATTTGCATGTTAATACAAATATTGTAAACTACCTATCATATGTTTTTAATTTAAGGAGGCTATTGATGGAAACCATTTCATTTAGCCCCGGGGGGGGGGGGTATCCAGCTTTCAGATATATTTGCCAGCAGGTCTCTTTATTTTCTAAGACTAGTTTCCATGGTCCTCCCAAGGGGTCTTTAATGACCTGGTACACTACCAGAAATTTAAAGCTGTGGGTAGGAAATTTACTAATGTGCTTAAATAGTGCATTTGTATCCTTACTGTGGGAGATGTCATGAATATGCCCATAAATCCTCTGAGATAGTTTCCGCTCAGTTTTTCCAACATAAAATGTTGGACATTCTGAAAAGCATGCAACATACACTAACCCTTGTGTGTAACAACTATATCTACCCCTAATTTGGATTTTCTTATTGCCTATTTTTATACTTGACCTATTGTATACATATCAGCACTGATTTCATGTGCCACAAGGAAACATCTTACCCATCCTAGTGGCTTGTGGCTGCCTCTCCAAAATAGTTTTGAAATTAGGGACCCTCCTATATACAATATTGAGATTAATTTCTAATCTGGATGCCAAATTGTCTTCCATTTTAATAATGTTCCAATTCTTATTTAGAATGTCACTTACTATTTTACCATTACCATAATAGGTGGTAACAAAAGGACAAAACATTTATGTATTCCTATTCCTTAAAACATTGGGAAAATCATTATTTATAGTAATGGAGCTGTCATTGTTACTAATAATATCTGCATTACCATTAGTGCTACGTATACTACTATTCTCTTCTATTTGCATCCCTGATCTCCCATGATACTCTTGAAGCAATGGGGCATAAACACCTTGGTCCCATTTAGAAATAACTTAATTCTGTATCTGGTTCACCATTCTTCTTGGGTAACCCCTATTATAAAACATATTGGATATATGAGCACACTCTGCTGTAAAATCTTCATAATTAGAGACCATATGGGCTGCACGAACCATTTGGCCCTTCACCACTCCCCTCTTTACATGGGTAGGGTGGTTGCTGGAATAGTGTAGATATGTGTTTGAAAATGCTGGTTTTCTATGAATGTTAGATTTCAAACCTACTACATTTTTTTGATATCACCACATCTAAATATGCCACACTATCCAAGCTTACAACATGAATAAAATTCAAAAATTCAGTTGTCTGATTAATATATTCAATGAAGCCATTAATTTCTGCCATTGGACCTTTCCATGCAATAAACAAGTCATCCAGGTACCTGACATACATACTAATGTATGAATAAAAAGGACTTGAATATAGGTATTCCCTCTACCACCATGCCATAACAATATTTGCAAAAACGGGGTCACAGGCTGACCCCATGGCAACCCCTTCCATCTGTCTGTAATAATGTCCTTCAAAATATATGTAATTAAAGCTCAAGGCCATCCCCGGGATTTATGAAGCTTGCGCCAGCCGCAGGCGTAGAGTAGACATTCTAACGCCAAATATGGCCACCAAGCGATTCTGGTATGATTTGATTACACGTGCACTACCAGCATATGCCAGAGCTGCGCAGCTCTCGGCGCATGTATGCTAATCACCCCATGTGCAGTAGTGCAGCATACAAATGAAGGTACATAGGGATTCATGAAGTGGTGCAGGCGTAGCGTAAGCATACAGAAATGTAAACCAAAAAAAGGTTTACATTTTTTTCAAACAGAACATCGGAGCCATGAAAGTGGACCAAGCCTACATATTACAAAGTTAACATATGCCAATGGCATAAAAAAACACACACAACACATAAAAAATAACTTTTAATGTCATGGCCACACTAATGCAAAGTACAACTGCAGGGCATGTGTGCGCAAACGGGAACACAAGGAAAATATATATATAGATGTCATAAAACTGCTATGTAATACAAATCATGATTTCACCATAATAGTCAATGGTATGCATGCTACACTACAGCCAAGGCGCGAGGGTTGCTAAGGGTCTGTGACAGTGTTCGGCGCGATAACTATGAATTAGTAGTCAATGCCATGCAAATGAGGCAAGTAATACTGAATTGCAAACGCCTTGCCGGCATAAGGCTGTACCACACGGTGTAGCAGTATAACACCGAGGAGTGGCCTGGAGGTATACATGACATCAGCAGAGCGGTGTGCCACCATAGCTGTAAGCACATTGGAGCATTGCTAATCTGGGTTGCCCGTTGCTAAGCAAAGCCGCAGGATAGGGGTATGGATGTAGCCGTAGCTTTGCTTAGCTGAAAGCACATATGGTGACCAAAAGCGCATGTGTACACAGATGACAACATGCTTGAAACCCTGTAAATGGCTGTGCGCGGTGCACACCACAGCTGAAACAGGAAGGTTATCGGAAGGCAATAAGGAAATGCCGCAGCAGGGTAATTGGAGTACAACTGAGTAATTAACACCTATTAACTCACAGTGGGCCATTGACGGTAGCTAACAAGGCTGCTAGCAGCAACCTGCAGGACAGGAAAGGAGAGGTGAAGGATTGCAAAGAAAAGAGAACTGTCACAGCAGAGCAAAGCAAACCTGCAGTAGATCGGCTACAGAACATATTTCGCAACACAGTCCTGGGTTGGGAAAGTACAAAACAAGAAAGCAGGCTGCTGGATGCATGCCTGACAATGGGATGGGAATTGATTTGAAAAATGAAGGCAAAGGCAAGTGTAATTCAACACCAAAGGCACCACAATAGCAGTACCTGCGGTAAAACACATAAGTAAGATACCCTGCAGCTTGGATTGTACATACACACCCTATGACATCATCAGCTTCCAAAGCACAATAGTATAAAGTGTGAAGGCACCTCACACACACTTGTGTATTCCCAACCACTGAACCATCAGTGTAAACAGACGGGGAACTTTTACAATGTACATGTTGGGAGCTGCCATAGCTTTAATTCATCAGCATGTGTTGGAGACTGAAGGTGGTGTGGAGGATGATGCTGACAGCCACCTCAGGCAACGGAGGAGGAGAAGAGTGTTCAGACCAAGGGTAACCTATCAGGGGCTAGATGATCTGGAGATAGTAGAGCGTTACAGGGTTGACAGGGACATAATACAGCAAATCGTTGAGCTGTGCCGGCCACGCCTCAAAGCCAGAAACAACAGAGGGGAAACCATCCCAGTTGACACGAAGGTATGTGTAAGCTTGAGAATACTAGCCACAGGTACCATTCAAAGGCCAACTGGAGATATCATGGGGATTTCACAGGCATCAGCATCCAGGGTACTCCACCAGTTCCTGGATGCCATGTTACCACATGTCAATGAGCATATATACTTCCCCTGAACTCAGGAGGAGATGGCCAGCAATATGCACCTCTTCCACCATGTGGCAGACTACCCGGAGGTACTGGGTGCAATAGACTGCACGCACATACACATCAAGTCACCACCCGGTGAGCATGGTAGGTGCTACATAAACTGCAAGGGATGCCACTCCATCAACTGCCAGGTCATGTGCAATGCCCAGGGCATTATCATGGATGTGTGTGCTGGCAGCCCTGGAAGCTACCACGACTCCCACATCTGGCATGCCTCACAGCTGTACCAGGTATTTTTCAGGGGGGACATCCCATATGGCCACCTTGTGGGGGATGCTGGCTATGCACTGGAGCCGTGGATGATGACTCCCATCAGAAATGCACACACACCCATGCAAGAACGCCATAATGAGGCACATGCACAAACCAGAATCATCATAGAGCGTGTGTTTGGGATGCTGAAATCACGGTTCCATTGCTTGGACTTATCTGGTGGAACCTTGTAGTACTCTCCAGGTACGTGTGCCCACATCTTCATAGTATGTGCCATGCTACATAATATGATCCTGCAGAAACAGCTGCAGCAGGGACATAATGGTGAAGGCCCTCACAGCCCACTGCAATTGCCAAGGGCACCACAGGCACAGAGGGATTCAGACCACGAACACCCTGTGCCAGCCCCAGTAGGCAGATGGAGGCATGCCAGTATGCCCATGCCTTGACAAAGAGGAAACATGTAGCACATACACTGACAGTGTAGGCCCCTATGGACTAACACACTTCTCTACCTGCACACACAGTAAAAGGGATGGCACACACACACAACCACCTGTAAATTGTCATGTATAGGTGGTCTACTGTCTGCATCCTACATAGGCATCCCTCAACTATTGCACATACAACTGCTATTAGCACAAGGTAAGTCAATACCTGAACAGTAAATTAAGCTAACAGCATGTGTTGATACTGTATGTATATGTTCCTAGGTACATCGGTAGGTACATGGCTAACTGTCAGAGGCCATTTGTAAGTCTAGCCAAAATGTGTCTGCTGTCACTACCCCATTGATTAACTAACTGTCCCACTGTGGAGCAGAGCCAATTGCGGGATCCCTGGGGTGTAACCACTGTTCCCCACCCACTCTGCAAGGATTCCCTGGTGTGTTAATGAGGGGCTCCATATAATGTAATCAGGGATGTAGCTCCAAAGCATGGGGAGTACCCATGACAGGTATCTGTCACCCCAGCATTCTCCAGTTATATTAGTGGCAAGGTGTAGCACATTACAGTGTGTGGCTCACTGTGACATGGACTCCCATAGCTGGAGCATATCCATTAAGCATCACTTGGACATACCATTAATAGGTATCATCCATATGTACACCAACTGAGTTACACATTTGTTTGCAGTATGGAAGAAGAGCCATAGTACACTCTACATACTAAACACCATAACACTTGTACATATCCCAGATGCCTCAGTGGTAAAGCCACTGACTGTCTTGTGCATGGTCCTGGTTCCATGACCTGCAAGGGCTGTTACGTAATTCTGATGTTCCGAATAATGGATGTTGTATGCAGGTCATTAGAGCACGTTTAAGCACATGTTAGCAGGTTTTTGCACTGGTAATTGCTGGTAAGTGGCATTAAAACATGACTACACGGATATGTGCAATGCAGGTCTAACCTTTGCTGAATATCGCGCAGATCACGGGCAAAGTTGCCCAGAACTGCTGAAATATGCATTATTTACCCTTGTACTAATAGTGCCTGCTCTGAGAGGTAAAACGACCACTGCCAGGAGTAAAACACGCAACCATGTACACAATCTTCACAATAACCTACCACTAAGTTACCTGAGATGTACCAACGGCAGGTGTGTATTATGACAGGTTAAAACACAAAAGGGCGGAGTTCGGGAAATAGTATACACCGGCATGTACCCAACGAAATGTGTATTCTCTCTCTCTCTCTTCCTATATATATATATATATATATATATATATATATATATATATATATATATAGATAGATATATATAATATATAGAGAGAAAGGGTGATAGAGAGATATATGTCGATATATATGGATATACACATATATGTAAATATATAGCTAGGTTAACAACATCTACACAGCCATGGAGGTAGATATAAATAGGATACTACCAAATACCGAATGCTTTACATACCGACGTGTATAATCACGAAGCCTAAAGACCGAAAGACCACAGTACCGTAACACCAGAACCGCGAGTACTATTATCATGATGTTAAGGGATTTAGTTAGTGCTTCTGGTGCTGCGGTTCAGGTAGGTACTGTGTGTCAGTGTGTTTCTGATAGCTGTAGTGTGTGTAAGTGTGTGTTCTGAGTGTGGTGTGTGTTTCCGGGGGACTGTAATGTGTGTGTGTGGGCTTGCTTCGTGTGTCTGTTTGTGCTATCTCGGAGGTAGATTATTAAAGTAGGTGTTGTGTGGGTGTATGGGGGCATGGCCACCTGGCCATACGTAGTGTCGGATGGTTTGTGTGTGTGTGTGTGTGTGTGTGTGTGTGTGTGTGTGTGTGTGTGTGTGTGTGTGTGTGTGTGTGTGTGTGTGTTCTGTGTTTGTGTTTGTTCCGGGAGTTTGACTGTCACGAGTTTGAGTGTTCGGTATTGTGGGGTTTGGGAGTCTGGGAACGGTAATGTTGTCAGTGGAAATGTGTGCATTCCTGAATCCATGGGTATGCCATATACAGTGGTTGAAGTCTTCAAATATGTGCATAACATGGACTATGGCAATCACACATTCCACCATGACTGAATGTTATGAACAAAGGATATGGAGAGTACATATGTCTACACACTATTACAAATATGTGCTATGGACATGAGCCAAAGATAGGGTTACCACATGTCCCACCTTGCGAGGGGCAGTCCCTCTATGTGCGGTAGTGTCCTGACCAAAATGAGTACAAATACTAATGTCCTATAATCTCAAGACATTTGACATGTTCCATATTTAATGTAATTGTTACATAAAATAGTCATCTGTGTCTAAAATACCTACATGTAACAAGAAACAGGATAAGCAAGTAAACTGCTACAAGAATATAAGCTTTTATATAGGCATATATGTAAAGTTCTATAGTTTGTACTGACCGTGGGTATGTGTCGGCCTCTAAAATCTGATATGTGTCCTGCAAATGTCCCACTATGGCCATTTGAAAAGGTGGCAACCCAAGCCAAAGAAGTTCAGTCAGCAACACAACTCCAATGAGTGCAAATATCTGTGACAGAAATACACGAGATAGCTTTCACGTAGCAACATTTCATTACATACCGATGTATTTCTGAAGGGATTGAAGGACCAACATCACCAGCATGCAATACAGGAACCAATTAACAATGGCTTAATGAATAAGCCTGCAATTACCATAGTATTTGTCTTCAAAAGGATAGGTCTTCAAATAGGAAAGGAGCCCTCACACACATATCGAATATGTATAAATGCAGTTCCTACACACCTGCATCTGCTATGTACACCCACCTACATCTCCCCCACACCCAAAGCAATTGCAATACAGACTGTAATAACATCACAAACATCCACTCACTCTATGACATCTGCAGAAGCCTTAACATAACTTGTCAGAGACACACTATAATGGCCCTATGTGAAATCGTTGTTGTTGTACAATGGAACAGACACCAATGTTACAGGGTTTGGTTGCAATAATCCCGTATCAGACGGCTGATATAACAGCTAGACTCACATGTAGAACTACATCCTCTAGCCATTACACACAATCCACGGGGGCCATGAAGTTAATATATCTCTGTGTGTCTCCATATAGCTGCTGCAATTCATCACAAACAACACATCCAGGCTGTCTTCCTCAAAGGTAGGGCAAAGGGACCATGCCCAAGTTGAGTATTCAGTTATACCCCACTGTTGCCATGTCATTGGCTAATGGAGTAGCTGCACAGCTGATGTGCATGTAATCATCTACTTCGGAACACCAGTTGGTGGCAGGATACCACATGTTACTGATATCTAAGTATAAAAGGATGGCTTGTCATACATTCAAACTGTATGTACATACCAGAAAAACGTTACAACAGAAAATGAATAGGACTTATATTACCATCAACTCAGGATACTAATAAGGTATGTAGAACACTCAGTATGTCAGTGTATGTAGTACCAGTTCTGTAATAATTAAAGTTTATGCAATGCATATAGTGGGAAAAGGTATTATGCAGTGATGTATTGTTGAGCATAGTAACGCTCGTAGAAATTGTGTGTACTGCTGTGGGCCACAAGGTAAACACCTCATACACCACAAGGGATGCTATATAAGGACTTTGAACACAACAATTCCACTCCAGCCACTGTCAGTGGCAGGGTTGTTCCAACAAGTACGTGCCATAACAGGGGATAGTATATGTTGATATACTGTAACAATAGGCATATGTATGGGTGTATAACTGAGAATAACATGTCTAAGGTGGTCCTGCTGTGCAATTATGATTTGCATTGTGGGATATTGTGGCAAAAATGTGAAATTTACAGTATTGTAGGTAGATATGTCTAACATTTTACATAGCATTACTGTTATGTTATGCAAACATCAGGTATGTCTATTGGCATCTACAATACACAATAACAGGATACATATGACTTGTAGTCACCAGACAGTGTATCAGCATGATAGCTAATTGAAATGGAAGAGCTAGTCAATTATCCGTGCACAAAGGACATGTAATAGCTTCATAGGTTCATAGTTAGGTACTATGCTGTCTGCTAAGGCCATTCGTAAGCCTAACTACAGTGTTTTCACTTGTGGCACCTCCCTAGGTTAGTGTCCTGTGCCTGTGAACAGCAGAACCATTCATTTCCTGTGCCTCTGTACAGCAGAGCCACTGCAGTGATCCCTGGTGTACATGTCTGTCTCCCATCCACCCATTGAGATATCTCTTGAAAAGTGCTAGTGAGGGTCCCTGCCTGATGTACATGGGAATCATGTTCCAAAGGATGGTGAGTGTCCAGGTCAGGAATGTATCCCTCCAGCACGCCCTTGTCATCGTTGCGTTTAGGTACATATCCCAGAGCATGTGGCTATCATGGGCTTTTGCTTATGTGGAGCATATCCATCAATACTGTTTTGGACATGGGCCTTGTATGTTCAGCAGAGATCACCTCTGATTATGCGGTATGCAAACGAGTACAGTTGGACTTTCTGTAGTTGGGCTGCATACGTCATCCTTCGGAGGTCAGTATTTCTCTTGGTGTGGTAATGTTGTGGTATTTAAAGCCATTGCTGTTGTCTTATAAGATACATCCCAAATGGGGTGTTGTACCCTTTAATGTGTTTCATAAGTCATGAGTAGAGAGACACAATGGCTGCCTTTGTTCTGGCTACAAACCCATTAGAGATTAGGGGGGGGCACGTAGAAGGATATCCACACCACCTTGGCAATATGGTTATCAAAGGAGTGAATGCTACCTACTTGGGTTCTAAGATCCCTTATTACATCTTATATATGTAGGGGACTAACACCTATGTGATAGTCCGTGGGTGACTGGTGTAATCCAAAGGGGATGTCTATGCACCTTGTGGCATGCAGCTTGAGGCCATGTTATTAATACCAGGTATCCGTCCAGTGACACCCTTATGGAGGGTGTCTGTATCAGCTGGGGAATCAGTCATGGCCATAGTTTACAGTCATCTGCAAACCTATTCAGGGTAAGTCCTCCTGTGCTAGTCTGTACCTCAGAGAAGCATATACCGAACATGAGGGGCCCTATGACCGAGGCCTGGGGGACGCCAATTGTAACTGATTTACAGTAGGACCTAGGGTATGCTACCCTCACTGTGTGGGTTCTGTCCGTGAACCACTTTGCATAACATCTCATGACGTAGGGGTTAATGTGCAGGTGGATGTGTATGTTGACAATACCAGAATGGGGAATGGTGTTGAAAGCCTTTGAGAGGTCACGGTAGGCTGTGTGGACCTCCTTACCCTCATCTACTGCCTTGGTAACTGTCTCAAAGGACTCCACCAGGTTTAGGAGGCATGGTCTGGCCCTAACAAATCCAAACTGGGTGGGATCAAAGATTTGGAGGCCACCAATGTCTCTGTGAATGAGATCCATGATGATGTGATCCATAGCCTTGCAGAACAATCTAGTCAGGCGTATAGGGCAATAGTTCCCCTGGTCCATTGTGGCACCACCTTTGTGGAGTGTGATAACTGTTGCTGTGCACCATTCAGGAGCCACAATGCCTGATGCAAGGCTATTAGTGAATATGGTGCCCAAGTGGGGAGCCATTTCATTCTGAAGTTCATGGAAATCGCAGCCTGGGATGTTGTACGGTCATATGGATGCTGTGTTCCTGTCTTTAGAGAGTGCAGCTTTGAACTGCGTAGTTGTGATTGCAGGGACTCTGCATCATTCCTGTATAGATATGGGCCCTTTAGGGTGTGAGAGGGGTGTAAAGTTAGCACTGAACCTATCTGCCAGGATGTTGCCAATATCAGTCGGTTCTATAATGTTTGTGCCTTACTGCTATATGTCAGAGCAGATGTGGGTATTGCCATCGAGAGTAGTGACATACCTCTAGAATGCTTTGTGGTAGTCCTTGGAATTAGTCGCGGTTATGTTTATGTAGCTAGCTTTTGAGGATGTGATAAGGGATCTCAGATTCTTACTGAGGCTGACCAGGGAGCTCCTCCGCTCATGGGATTTTACTCTACTTTGCAACAGTCTCCTCCTTCTGTTGTACATTATGTCCATGGCAGTGAACCACCAGAGTGGCCTCCGTTTTCTGGTGGGTACCGTCATGGTTCTGTTTGGGATAGCATGATCCATGCAGTCGTGTAAGTGCTAATTAAGTGCAGTTGTGTATGATTGAACGGTTGTAACTGCATTGTCCATCTGCACGGGTGTCATGACGTCTACTACTGCTGTCATAAGAAGCCTGAAGCTGGCTTTGTAGAAATATTGTACTGTATTTTCCATAAAGGGTGTGGTGCCGGAATGTGGATAACAAGGGTGATTAGCGTATGTTCGGATCTGACCAACAAGGAGATAACCCCAGGTGTGGAACACCAGTCACACATGTTGGTAATGACCAGGTCTAGGATATTATTGGCCCTTGTGGTGGTGTGGATAGGTTGATCCAGGCGAATGGAGGTTATGAATCCCAGAACGCATTGGCCTAATGTGTTAGTACATGAGTAGGTTTCCCAGTTAATGGTGGGGTAGTGTCAGTCGCACATCAGTAGTGTGTCTGTTTGAACCCTACTTACCAGTACACCAAGTAGTGAGGACCGTTAACCATGGGGTATGATGGGGGATCTGTAGCAAGCTACAATTTATATAGCTGTTATGGCCAGAGTTATTTGCACTTGGATAACCTCTGATGCATTGTGCTAAACAACCAGCCTGGAGGTGTGGATATCTTTAGGCAATATGGCCACACCTTCACCGTGGGTGTTCCAGTCCTGGTTACATGACTGAAAGGTGTGGTCTGAGTAATAGCCTGGTAGTGCAGGGCTGCTCTCAGGAGCCTAGAAGCAGGTCCCAGTCACTGCACAGATATCGAAGTGGTCCATTACAAGGAGTGCCTTGGGTGAGTGCATTTGAGATGAAGACGTCAAGCACTGAGTAGCATTACCCTCAGGTTTTACTTGCCTGTTCCTGTTATGGTGGTGAATATGTTATTTGAACCATGCCTAAAACAGGCACTATAGGAGCAGCAAGAGCCTTAGCTATTATCTGGAATCCCAGGGCCGACAGGTGCAGGCCATCTGTGCCAAAGCATTGTGTTCTTTTGACCATGTCATTCAAAGCAGACAGATACTGGATACCCTTGGAATGACACCAGAAGCATAGCCAATTGTTGAAGTAAATCATTTTGTCCTTGTACTGCATTATCAGTCTGGAAGATGACAGAATGCTACTCAGGGCTAGGGCGATACCTGCCTGGGCTACAAGATCGGAGAGCTATTCCATGTCTCTTTACATGTAGTCCAGGAAGGTACATCTCAGGGCATTCACAATAACATGGAGAATGACACAGTCATATTGTACCTGTTGAGGAGTGACCTGAGTGCATAGGTTATGTTGCGGATCCTGTTACCCGACAGGCAGCTGACAGTAACTATCACCTTGTGTAGCCTGCTGAGTGGGACATCAGTGTGACTGCCTATATAGTCACCTATGACTAGTATGTTGGGTACGTTATATCGCCCTATTGGCTGTGGTTGATGGGCACACTGATTCTGTGGGCTATAAGTAATTGGTGTTGTGTTGAGGGATGGGGGCTGCCTGCATTTCTGCTTTGGGGTTCTCTGTTGCCTAGACAGAGTAGTATTGATAGGCTCTGCAAATGTTGTAGTCTTACTATGTGTGGCCTGTGGTGGTGGAGATCTAGTGAGACTATGTGATGAGTGTGGTGTGGTGCAAACGTTTAACACCCCCACATGATTGTCAGGTTCAGTCTGGGTTGGAGAGAGCTTTACCTCCAGCATGGCTAGATATGTGCATCTCCCACAGGATGTAGTGTTGTATGTTAGGAGGGGAGTATTGACTGTGTACACGAGACAATTTCTATATTGCCTCATGATGCCCATATTCATCATATAGACAGGAGATAACACTGGGAATTGACACTTGGATATGCCTGAATATTTAACTATTTCCCACTAGATATGTGAGGAAAGTGTGTACAAGAGCTGTTTTACTCTAAGCAAGTGGGAAATGTAAGTACAAACAGTGTTTACCTGTAGGTAATGAGGAGGATTGAGTGCTATAGTAATTAGTAGCTCATGTATTGCTTACACGTTCTGAACAAGTGCTGAGCATGAATAAGCAATACAGATAGGGTGTTGGATAACATAAACACACTGCCCCCCCCAACAGGTACACAATCACATATCCATGTACACTACAGAGCCCCTGTAACCATAACTATGATGGTACAAGGTGCACTCATGCAGCATGGGACCTGTCCACATCCCTGGTTGTATCATACACATATGGCAAAACAGTTTACTCTACACATACACATCATCTAAAACATAGCTTCATGTCAGTCTGAGAAAACACTGAATGCTGCACACCAACAGTTATCACAACCCACAAAGTGGAGACACCACTCATAATGGGAGGCACTGCACTACTACCCTGCTGAGTCTGGTCTAAAAGTCCATGAACCTTAATCAACATATATGTTGTTAGCAGTACAGATGTAGAATACAGTACGGATGATTTCACACTGCATATCATACCTGCGATGGGTCATAGGACAACATCACCCATACTGTGTTCCACCTACACTCAGTATACTAGATGTACCTTTGTATGTCACAAGAGTGTTCTGCCAGTGGACTGTTGACAGAAACAACACTACAAAAGGTGTCTGAGTAATATGTGCATATCACACCAGTGCCAGCTACAGTAAAACAGGGTTAATTCATTGTAACCCCCCTCATTGTAGCCCATACCACACAGACAAATGGGAGGCATCTGCCTATGTAAGTATGTTAATGGCTATGACCTAGGAGCAATAGCTGACTCAGTGTTGTGGACAACATACAGAAGGGGCTTTGTGGGTGAGGTGTGTGACATATGTGCACAATCTGACAACTGCATATTGCATGTGTCCTATCTGTTCACTATGGTAACATACCTCCTCACTCCATGGACCAGACAGCCATACATACACACACACACACACACACACACACACACACACACACACACACACACACACACACACACACACACACACACACACACACACACACTGTGGAGTCTACAATTGAATGCACCTATATCATGCACATACAGATAGCTCACATGTGTGTGATACATACCCCAACCCTGCCTATGTCTTGCTTTCTACACTGCAGTATGTACAGACTTCTACAACAGTGTACAGGAGTGTGAGTAACAATTGGGATTTATTCCCCACCATATGTGGCATATATGGACACTGAAGCAAACACACATGGCAGTACTGTGAATCAAACACCTGCTATCTTAAGATACGTATGACAGACATGCAGCAGTATTGCCTGCATTACAATGTGCACTGACACTACCTTTGGCAATTGAGCTGATATATGCACATGGGAGGTCTTAAGTGTTACAGGTGTCAAGTGATTTACAGTCAGTGACACCCTGACCACTGTGTAGGTTGTATGTGTTCCCCTTCAATTAACAGAAACATAGCTTAGTGTTTGCACATGTTATTGTAGGATGGCTTGTGACACACCTGTGAGCTGTCTTCAGCAAACATCCATCTGCAAAGATGGCCCACCACTTAGTTATGTCCACACATCCATCCATACCTGATGTACATCTTACCGTACTGTCAGTATATCACCATATACCATTGGCAATGATGGGGCTGCATTGCAACTGCATGTTGTAATAAGACACACATCACCTGCAAACATCAGCTACTGTACACGTATGGTAGCTGAACGCACACCACTACATGTATATGTGTATAGGTCCTACATTCCTGTCATTTAGCCATGTTTGTAGGCATTGCAATTGGTGGACATGTGTGCTGACATACATGACACATGGACTGTTGAATGATATGATAGTTGTCATGGGTAACCAGTACAGAGGGAATGTTAACTCAGTCAACATTGATATCACACCTTATGTACTGTTAGCATTCAACAGCCATGGACCTACCTTCCATGTGCATGTGTGTAATTGCTGTAGCCACCTGTCTGCACAAAGGACAACAACAGCTAAGCTATGTACATATGTGTTGTGTGTGTGTGTGGCATGTACATATCCATGGCAGATACACGTATGTCATATCCAAACATGAGGGTGTTTACTGGTTGTCAGAAAAATATGTATTAATGTGTATGCTTAATGCTAATTAGAAACTAAATAAGTTAACACATTTTTCATTCTATTTTATATGCACTTTATATACAGCTGAGTTTCATATGAGACTAAAAGATGCTTTTGAAACTGCAGTGTGCTTTCTAAAACTTGCAAGATGTCCTCTGATCTAGTAATTGCTAGCACATCAATATTCATGTTTATGCCTTTTGGAAATGTACTTGAGAAGCAGGTGATTATTTGCTAGGTCAGGAAGCAAAGAATGAACAATGCTATATTCTGTAATGTAATGATTTTGAACAATCAGCTCTGTTCGAAGTATGAGAACATGCACAGCTGCAGAAGTTAGAGATAACATAGACAAAGGACTGTTGGAGAAATGAACTGCAATCTATACTTGCTTTGTGCTCAAATTAGCCATAGTACCTTGAATGGTAACATTGCATATATCTAACCGGTGGTAGCCAAGGCCACATTGTTTTTCTTAGGAAGTTTCTCACAAAAATTGATAGTACAAGCAGAAAATCATATAAACAAGCACTACGAAATGATGATGTTAAAACTTGTGATTTACTACGTCAGCTTGGTAGGCAATGTCTTATTAGAAAATATATAAAAATGCCTGCATTTTCTGATTCTAGTTAGACAAACTCTGTATTAGCAAGTTTTTGTCTCCTTGCTGCAAGATTAAAGTGCCTTAACCTACCGTGTATTGATCATTTTTAAAGTATATTTTTCCTTTGACAGTTTGGTCCTTCAGACCGAAAACATATCTCTCACTTTGGCTCAGGTCAGAATTGGGCCCGGTGTCATGAACCTGTATGGAGAAGTGGCCACATCGGTTCTTCTGCTTTGAAAGACCTCCGACTGAATTGTCGTTCAAAAGAGGCCAGCCACTGTTTCTGATCTGTGATTGGAGGACTAGTCAACATTCCGGTGGGATCAAGACATGGAGGGTCAGGTAAGGAGGAATTTACCTTTTTCTGTTTTAGATCAGGGACTTGTTACAGTATTGTTGTTTTTGTCAGGGAGATTTGCATGTGCAGATCAGGGACAAAAAAGATTGCTGTCTTGTCATAGATCAGGGAAACAGAATAGGTAGGCAGTTATTCTAGATAAACTGTGAAAAGGTGTAAATCATGGTACCACGTGATAAAAAGGGTTACGTAACAACTTCTAACTTAGCTAAGGCAACATGGGAAAATCAGTGCACAAAAAGTTCCTGAGACCCTCCCTTAACCGAAGACGCGAAATACATGCAATTACAGCGTGTCGATAATGTTAGGTATTATACAAAATGGGTTAATAAATGCAAATTTGATGGTAATTTAGATAAACCTTCACTTATTAAACTTGTTAGACAACTTAAAACAGATGCGAAAGGTCAGCTAAAAAAGCAACGACAATTAGGAGTCCCTCAGGCACACAGGTGGCTTGAGGAAGCAAACCGCAGGGAACAAAAGATTAAAAATTCAAAAGCAATGTTCTTAGATAAAGAAGGCAATAACTTGATAATCGCAACAGCCCCTCTGCCCCCTCCACTTCCCTTACCAGAATATAAAGCGAGTGGACAAGTTGATCCACCTATGCTATACCCAGTTGTTCCTTCAAAACCAAAACCGTTTGTTAGAGATCCTATCGAGACCAGGTCTCAGGCACGCAACTTAAGAGGGGATATTGAATTGTATAAAATGAATAAAAATTCACAAGTTATGAGTGAAGAAGAGATATGTCCACTCATAGAAGTACCAAATCCGCAGGCAGGACAGGCAGGACAGGCAGGACAGGACCCAACTCTTTTAGTATATAGACCGTGGACATCGGAAGACATCCGGAAAGCCACAGAGGGAATTCTCCATCCAAAAGTTAATTTTAGAAAATTCTTAGAAGACTTACAGGGCATGAGGTTAAGTTACCATTTGAATGGAGAGGAAGTAGAGAAAGTAGTTAGACAAATCGTAGGTACAGATTGCCACATGATCAGTGGCAACTGGAATCCCCATGACGCAGAGCTTAGACCACTCCCACATAGTAACGCAGAACTGGACAACAGAGTGAAAGGTCTGATAGACTGAATCTCTGAGAAATGGAAGCCTAGGGCTGATTGGACTTGCATTAATCAATGCATACAACAAGAAAGTGAAACTGTTGATAGATATTATGCCAGATTATTAGAAAGTTTTAATAACCATTGTGGAATGCAGGTACCTGAAGACCAAACACATGATTCCCCATATGAGCAGCAGCTAAAGAATGCATTTTTGAAAGGCAGTATTGCATCCATTAGCAGCTTTATTACAAAGCACATGGTAGATCATCGTACAAGTAGATTGCAGTCATTACTTGAATATGCAAGACATGCCGAAAGCCATTTTAATAGCAAAAAGAAAAAGATAACTCAAGTATTTGCAGTAGAAGACAGATCAGGAGTCTTTGTAGTACAAACTGGGAAGAAGGGTAAGAAAAATACCCAGGAAAATAAACAATCTGATAAACGATCAGACGACTTTGAAGAGAGAAAGAAAAGGGGTGAATGTTTTAAATGCCGGGAAAAAGGGACATATAGCAAGGGATTGCAGGCAAAATAAAAAGGTAACCGCAGAAGACAAGGAGGGTGAGGACTGACTATATGGTAGTCAAGAATCACTGGATAGGAATAAGCAAGAAAAGACAAGTGCAAATGTAGTAGAAGGGGTAGAGGACATGATAGAAGAGGTAGAGGATGTGCATGAAATCACAGATAATGAAGAAAATGAAATTTTGGACTTAGAATTATTGAGCCTAGAGCTCTACTTAGCAGACACAAAACCGGAGGTTACACTTCTGGTAGAGGGGAGGGAAGTTATATTCCTGTGTGATTCAGGGGCTTCAGGGACCCTGATACATCCTTCCAAACTACCAGAAAATTCAGAATCACTTGACTACGTATTAGTAAAAGCAGCTAATGGACAGCTGAATCGGGAGCCACTGTCCCACAACATAGCGATAACTGACCCAGTTTCAGGGATGACCCAGAAAAGCAAAATTGTTGTCTCTGCAAAATGCCCAGTGAATCTCTTGTGCAGAGACTTAATGCAGATATTTGGCATAGCCGTAGTTCCAACTATGCAGGGTATGGAAGTACAGCGACAAATGGATACTTTTGTAGTGCGACCGGAGGGTGAAACATTTTATTGGTACAGCCAGAACTTAGTTACAACTGGTCCAGGGGCAGTAACCGAAGAACTGATGAATGTAGCCATCAGTAAATCCCCCTCCCTTGACACTGATAAACAGCATTTGTTACATTGCACTCTATATTACTGTAACAGACCAGGACCTGATAAAGAATATGAGCAAGAACTGTTTAGAAACCATGCTAATAGATTAGTATTACGAAATTTGTACTGGGACACAGAGGGAAACAGTGTAGTAAGCCGTTCATTGCCCCAGGAATTCCTAGCACTTTACAAATCTAATTGATTACCACATGTAAGTTTAACTAAAGATAGAAACGTGAAGTGGGCAGATCTAGGAGAAAAAGTTACAAGGTGGGAAAAGCAGACAGAGTTAGAACTTTCCGAACAGGGAGTACAAAAGCAGAAACTAAATTGGATAACGCAGACACACCCAGCTGTACACTCACAGGCAAGTGAGGACAGCTGAGTAGCACTCTTACTAGAGGATGAGGAAAAAGCCTTACGAGACATACCAGCGACTCTCTGGTCAAAAGGGAAATCAGATGTAGGACTTATTCGTACAGCAGGACCAGTTACTATCACACCAAAATCAGCATTTAGACCTCAAAAGAGACAGTATCGCTTGAAAAAGGATGCAGAAATAGGAATCAAACCTATAATAGCAGCCTTACTTAAGGAAGGAGTCTTGATAGAATCTTCCGATTCACCACGTAATACACCCTTATTTCCTGTTAGTAAAGCAAACGGAGAATGGCGTATGGTCCAAGATTTACAAGCTGTAAATGATGCAGTCATACCCAGGGCACCTACGGTGCCAGATCCACACACTTTTTTGAATGATTTAAAACCTCAACAAAAGTATTTTTCTGCGTATATATTAGCAATGCATTTTTCTCAATACCGATACACCCTGACAGCCAACATTGGTTTGCATTTACATTTCAGGGGAAACGGTATACATATACGAGACTACCACAAGGATATTGTGAAAGTCCAACAATATTTGCACAAGAAATGGCAAGTAACCTGGCAGGATTTATCCCACCGAAAGGCAGTCAGATTTTACTTTATGTAGACAACATCCTGCTGGCAGCCCCCACCCAGCAAGAATGCAGAGAGGATACCATAGCATTACTACAATTTTTAGCCACTCAAGGACACAAGGTAAACAAAAACAAACTGCAACTTTGGAAAAAACAGGTCAAATACCTGGGATATGTAATATCCAAAGAAGACAGAATATTAGATGAAGACAGAAAAACAGCAATATTACAGGCACCAAAACCAACTACCAAGAAGGAAATGATGTCCTTCCTGGGTACTACTAACTTTTGTCAGAGTTGGATTCCAAACTATCCTTTGGAATCTGCTCCACTGACCAACTTGATATTCAAAAAGCCAATGGCAGCACAAGATTTATTACAGTGGACACCAGAAGCAGAATCAGCTTTCTGAAAATTGAAACAACTGATAGCTTCTTCATTAGTTTTAGGATTACCAGACTATCATAAACAATTTTTTCAAACTGTAGATTGTAAGCAAGGTTATATGACATCAGTGTTAACATAACAGCATGGGGAAAAACAATGCCCCATAGCTTACTATTCATCAAAGCTAGACCCAGTGGCGCGATCCTTGCCCCACTGTGTACAAGCAGTAGTCGCAGCTGCAATGGCAGTGCAGGCTTCAGCCTCAGTAGTATTGTTCCACCCTCTCACATTGAGAGTGCCTCATGCAGTCACGATTATTTTACTGCAAGAAAAAGTAGCATATCTTTCTCCTGCTAGACATCTTTCCTGTATGACTATACTGTTGAGCCAACCTCATATGACAATTGAACGATGCACAACTTTGAATCCATCAGCCTTGCTCCCAACCCCTGCAGATGGCAAACCACACTGCTGCCTGCAGGAGATTGAGCAAAAGACACTACCTAGAAAAGATCTTACAGATGTTCCCTTGGATGATGGCGAGGTGACATACTATGTGGACGGCTCGTGCAGGAGGGTTCCTACAGGACAGAATCTAGTGGGGTATGCAGTAGTTTCTGATACTGAGATTTTAGAAGCAAAGTCTTTACCACACAACTTATCTGCACAAGCAGCAGAATTAATTGCTTTGACAAGGGCATGTACCTTGGCAAAAGGTAAGAGAGTGAACATTTTTACTGACAGTCAGTATGCTTTTTCTACTGTACATGTTTTTGCACAGCAGTGGAAAAATAGAGGAATGATAACATCTACTGGCAAACCAATTAACCATGTGCAATTTATTTTAGACTTGTTAGACTCTATACAGTTACCTCAGAAAGTAGCTATTTGCAAATGCGTAGCTCATACCAAGCAACAGGATAGAATTTCAAAAGGTAATGTGAGGGCTGATACAGCTGCAAAACAAGCAGTTTCAGCATCAGAAGTATTTCTTTTGAGTGAGGAATTAAAACCATCTGAGATTTTAGACTTAGAAATGTTAAGAACAATGCAGACACTTACTACAAATGTAGAAAAACAAAAGTGGATAAAATGAGGAGCAATCCTTGAGAAGGGACTGTACATCTCCAAAGAGAAGAAACCGATTTTGCCATCTAACTTGTTTAGATACGCAGCTTTGTTGAGCCATGGGCAATGCCATGTCTCTACAGGGGGGATGGTACAGTTAGTGAATCGAGTGGTTATGACGTATGGATTTACAAACTACACAAAAAAGTTTTGTGCAGCATGCCATGTTTGTAACAAGCATCATGCACAAGGGGCATTGAAACCTAAGCAAGGGAGTTTCCCTACACCACCGTATCCATTCCATATTATTTGTATGGATTTTATAGAGCTGAACAAATGCGAAAATAAGAAGTATTGCCTTGTCATTATAGATATGTTTTCCAAATGGGTGGAAGCTTTTCCAACTAAAAATCCAGATGCAGCTACTGTTGCAAAAGTCCTTGTTAAAGAAATGATTCCTATATTTGGCATACCGGAAAAGATTTATAGCGACAATGGTACACACTTCGTAAATCAAACTATACAACAACTCAGACGTTATTTCGGGATTTCTCTGAAAAATCATTGTGTATGCCACCCCCAATCTGCAGGATTAGTAGAGAGGCATAATGGGGTTTTGAAAAATAAGCTTAGGAAATTGATTAGTGAGACACAGAAGAACTGGGTGCACTGTCTACCTCTGGCACTGTTGAGCATGAGAACTGTTCCAAATGCAAAAGGATTAACTCCTTTTGAAGTTCTGTTTGGGAGGACATATTATACACCTCAATGGAAACCTCTCATGCCTGCAGAGCAGGAGGCTGACAGTTCACTTGCAGAGTATATGAGGAGATTTTTGAATAACAAACTTTTGCAGTTAAATTCTGTTTCAGATAAAGAACAAACCAGACCATTGGAAGCAGCAGTAGCCCCAGGTGCATGGGTCTGGGTGAAGGTCGTGAAGAAAAAGAACTGGAGTTCTCCGAAGTGGGAAGGACCGTACCAGGTACTACTGTCGACACCCACTGCAGTCAAGATTGCAGAGCGAGCATCCTGGATTCATCTAACACATTGTAAACTGGTTAAGAACTTTGAACTGGACAAAAACCTTGTTACTGTTGTGCAACGAGAACAAAATGACCAGGTATAGAGTAAACAGAGATGCAGAACAACCTCGGAAAATTTGCATGATTATTCTGATAGCTATACTGATAACATTGATCTTTTTGTTGTGGCCTTTCCTTTTCCCAGCCACAAAAGTTGAACTGATCAAATGTGATGCATTACTCATAGACTGGCATCCAAACTTTAACACTTACAAAGCAATTAAATATGTGTATGCTGAGACTTTGAATATTTCAAACTGCTGGATTTGCACAGCTATACCGACAGCATACAGGGGATTATTAATGACTGCTGTCCCCCTAGGGGTCAATGAGACCTGGGAAAACCTGATTTTTGATACTACACCTGTGAAATCACAAGACAAAATAGCATTGTACCTACCTGTTACACAAAAAGGGATTGTATGTTTTTACAAGAATGACACTATTCAGGTGGGTTGGAGCAATTGCAATGTGAATGTTTCTTATAAATGTTATATTAAACCTAGTAAGACTAAAACTATTTGTGATACAAACTATGATGCATATTTCACTAAAATGCATAGAAATGTTGATGAGATGCATCATAATACTGTTCTTTTAAAGCAGCTTTCTATTATTGATAAGAAAATGTTTCATGCAGGGCAAGCTTATATCAATACTAAAGTAGAGAATTGTTATTTTGTTTGTGGGAAAAAAGCATATAAATGGCTACCTGAGAATTGGTCCGGCAGTTGTTTTTTGGGTTACCTGGTTCCGGCCATACGACACACTGCAGCTTTGCCTCAGGGAAAGATTCAAAACATCAGAGAGGTCAGCAGTAAACCTAGAAGTCCAATTAAGAGACCTGAGAATCCAGTAGGATGAATCGAAGCAGGATGGAGAAACCATAACTCCATAAAAAACAAAGATAAACTGACACATATGGACTTGAGTGACACCATTATATCATGGGCAGGCATAGCCCCTGTATATGGCGCAGTGAAATTGATTTGGGAGCTGAGAAAACTGTCTAAACTTCTTGAAGTTATGAGCAATGCAACTTTTTCTGCTCTCGAATTAGTGACTGATGAACTGAATGCTATGAGAACTGTGGTGCTTCAGAACCGCATGGCTCTCAACTTCACCCTAGCAGCGAGAGGTGGTACATGCGCTTTAATCAAAGAAGAATGCTGTTCATATATTCCTGACAACCAGCACAAAATAAATGACCATCTTGAGGTGATCCAGCACGTGTCGACCATGACCAAACCAGGCCCAAACCCTCTGACAGACTTTTGCCAGAATTTGTTTGGGGGGTGGGGTTCCATCCTAATGAACATCCTGATTGCCATTTGTGTGGGATTACTCCTATTAGGAGCATGCATTTGTTGTGGTATTCCCTGCATGAAAAAGTTAATAAAAGAATTTATAGATATATCAGTTTCTGAGATTTTTTATCAAAGTACTGAAATTGAAGAATTGTTGAAAAGTGAAACACTTTCATAAGTTTAAACTGAATGACTCTCTTAACTGCATATCCTGAATGGAAGAGGTTAGGAAAAGAAGCAAACTGTTTATTCCTTTGAAAATAGAATTAAAAAGTATTAACAGGGGGGAAATGTCAGGAAAATATGTATTAATGTGTGTGCTTAATGCTAATTAGAAACTAAATAAGTTAACACGTTTTTCATTCTATTTTATATGCACTATTTTATATATAGCTGAGTTTCATATGAGACTAAAAGATGCTTTTGAAACTGCAGTGTGCTTTCTGAAACTTGCAAGATGCCCTCTGACTTAGTAATTGCTAGCACAGCAATATTCATGTTTATGCCTTTTGGAAATGTACTTGAGAAGCAAGTGATTATCCGCTAGGTCAGGAAGCAAAGAATGAACAATGCTATATTCTGTAATGTAATGATTTTGAACAATCAGCTCTGTTCGAAGTATGAGAACATGCACAGCTGCAGAAGTTAGAGATAACATAGACAAAGGACTGTTGGAGAAATTAACTGCAATCTATACTTGCTTTGTGCTCAAATTAGCCATAGTACCTTGAATGGTAACATTGCATATATCTAACCGGTGGTAGCCAAGGCCACGTTGTTTTTCTTAGGAAGTTTCTCACAAACATTGATAGTACAAGCAGAAAATCATATAAACAAGCACTACAAAATGATGATGTTAAAACTTGTGATTTACTACGTCAGCTTGGTAGGCAATGTCTTATTAGAAAATGTATAAAATGCCTGCATTTCCTGATTCTAGTTAGACAAACTCTGTATTAGCAAGTTTTTGTCTCCTTGCTGCAAGATTAAAGTGTCTTAACCTGAACCTACCGTGTATTGATCATTTTTAAAGTATATTTTTCCTTTGACACTGGTGTACAGCAACAGTCATCTGTTACTGCTGTATATAACCCAGGGCCCCTGTTATGTGTACAGCTGACCTGGTTACGAACAGTGGCATCATTGCATTGCATAACACATGATGCAACTGTGTCAGTATATGGGTAGTCTGCACAGTTGATGTAGAGCTAGGTACAGTCCACTGGTCATGTGTCACATGGTGTTGTACTAATATATGTTCTACCACATGTATGGATGTGTGTTGCTGGTCCAAGGACATGGTGATGTCTGAGGGCTACATCCTGGAATGCGGCTTTTGACACTGTGATCTGCACCTGACACATCTGTGATGCCATTTGAGTGTGCACTGGTCAGTATATATGAGTGGCCTTCATGTACATGGGGACACCACCACCTGGAGCGGTTCATACTGGTGTTATGGCCTACATGTCTGTATCTGAGATATACGGTGGTAGTGCTATTGTGGACAACTGAGCCTTCAGCCAGGTGTTCCTCACTGCACAGATGTCAGTATTCCCCATTGTTGGATCTACATTGGGCAGCTGTGATTACGAACACTACACATTTAGCAATGTTTAGCATACACATGCAATGCAGCTGTCCTCTAGGTGTTAGGGTGTTAACCTGGTCTCAGGACATTCATCTATGAATGGCACTATATGGACGAAGTAGTCACTCCTGGCAGAACATCACCACAGGTGGTATTAGTGTGCCAGGTTTAGATTGGTACATCTAAGGTGATGGACAGCAGCAGACGTTGTGTAGAAGACCAGTTTCAGATATATGTACTGCAGCGTTCCTGCTAACAATGACAACTATTGACACCAGAGTCCATTACAATGTGTTGTTCACATTTAACTGTAATAGCATGGCCATTTTGCCCTTCCGTGTTTAGAATCAGAGTGCATACAAAACAGCCCTGTGCTACTAAGTTTGTGAGCATGCCCAGTATAACACTGTGTAGATGGACACATAGTGCATTCCAAATGGCCGTGTGCTACTAAGTGTGTGAGCATGCCCAGTGACACCTTGTGTCGGTTATGTGCCTCTATGTGTATGGTCATGGCCATTGTAACCCTGTATAGCGATAATAGTCGTCCAGTCAACAGATGGCCATACCCCACTTCAGGATGGATTCCTACATTGAACACACTCTTTCACAGGTATGTACATCATAACTGCAAGCATCCATGTTGATGTCTGCATTCCTAGAAGGTCATATTGACAGTCTTGAAAGGTGTAGTATCTGTGGCATGGCTCGTATCTATGTAGTATTGTAATAGTGGTCCGTAGATAGGCAGTTGTCCTGATCACACAACAGGCGTGTGCTTGTCTCCGTCTGCCTGGGGACAGAAATATGCTTTTAGACTGCTCACACTCCATACAATCCCTATCACCGTCTTTTCAATTGCTGATGATGTCACCCACCTAGAAGTACACCTCTGGAGTGCTGTGTCCCAATAATCTCAGTAGCGCATTGTGTAACTGCGTAATGCTGTAGTGTGATAAAGTAATTGGGTTTGTGTTCTAATCCCAGTCATGTCAAGTGTGTGTGTGCGTCTCTGTCCTCCTGGGAACTAAAGCTATCAGACTGCTTACAATCCCTATTGCCGAACTTTTCCATTGCTGATGGTGTCACCCACCTAGAAATACACCTCTGGGAATGCTGTGTCCCAATAATCTCAGTAGCATGTTCTGTAACTACGTAATGCTGTAATGTGATAAAGTAGTTAGGTCTGTGTTCTAATCCCAGCCATGCCAACTGTGTGTGTGTGTGTGTGTGTGTGTGTGTGTCACCATCTGCCTGGGGACAGAATAATGCTTTTAGACTGCCCACACTCCATACTATCCCTATCACCGACTTTTCCATTGCTGATGATGTCATCCACCTAGAAGTACACCTCTGGGAGTAATGTGTTTCTAGTAATCTCAGTAGCACGTTCTGTAACTCCATAATGCTGTAGTGTGATAAGGTAGTTATGTCTGTGCTCTAATCCAAGCCATGCCAGCTGTGTGTGTGTCTTCATCTGCATGGGGACAGAATAATGCTTTTAGACTGCTCACACTCCATACAATCCCTATCGCCGACTTTTCCATTGCTGATGATGTCACCCACCTAGAAGTACACCTCTGGGAGTACTGCACTCTAATAATCTTGGTAGCATGTTCTGTAACTGCATAATGCTGTAGTGTGATATAGTAGTTAGGTCTGTGGTCTAATCTCAGCCATGCCTACTGTGTGTGTGCGTCTCCATCTGTCTGGGGAAAAATAATGCTTTTAGACTGCTCACACTCCATACAATCCCTATCGCCGACTTTTCCATTGCTGATGATGTCACCCACCTAGAAGTACACCTCTGGGAATGCCATGCCCCAGTAATCTCAGTAGCATGTTCTGTAATTGTGTAATGCTGTAGTGTGATAAAGTAGTTAGGGCTGTGTTCTAATCCCAGCCATGCCAACTGTGTGTGTGTCTCCATCTGCCTGGGGACAGAATAATGCTTTTAGACTGCTCATACTCCATACAATCCCTATCGCTGACTTTTCCATTGCTGATGATGTCACCCATCTAGAAGTACACCTCTGGGAATGCTGCATTCCAGTAATCTTGGTAGTTCATTATGTAACTGCATAATGCTGTAGTGTGGTAAGGTAGTTAGGTCTATGATCTAATCCCAGCCATGCCAACTGTGTGTATGTCTTCATCTGCCTGAGGACAGAATAATGCTTTTAGACTGCTCACACTCCATACAATCCCTATCACTGACTTTTTCATTGTTGATGATGTCACCCACCTAGAAGTATACCTCTGGGAGTGCTGGGTCCCAATAATCTCGGTAGCGCATTCTGTAACTGCGTAATGCTGTAGTGTGATAAGGTACTTAGGTCTGTGTTTAAATCCCAGCCATGCCAACTGTGTGTGTATGTCTCCGTCTGCCTGAGAACAGCATAATGCTTTTAGACTGCTCACACTCCATACAATCCCTGTCATCGACTTTTCCATTGTTGATGATGTCACCCACTAGAAGTACACCTCTTGGACTGTTGTGCCCCTGTAATTTCAGTAGCACGTTCTGTAACTGTGTAATGCTGTAGTATGATAGAATAGACAGGTAGGTGTTCTATTCCAAGGCATGACAGCTGTGTGTGTTTGGGAGTTATATCCTATGTGTTTGTGTCTGTGAGTGGCTAGCTCCACGATGTGTTGAGGAGTGTGTTTTGTTGTTTTCCTATATAGTGGCCATAAATGTCACAATCGGCCAAGAGACTGGGTTGGCAAGACATACACATACATTCGGCAATAAGTCTGGTGAGTAATGTCAGCAGCCCTAAACTTACCCTTAATACAGTCTGAACCTGTGTGATGCACAGAAACACACTTGCCTTGATATTAACACTAGTACATAATGCAGGAGGCACATGTGGTTTCCTTTTCATTTTTGTCTAATGCTTTGGTGTCATGTGGTCTGCTGTTGAGATATATATTCTATATCTACATATGTGTGTGTATATGTATATGTGTGTGTGTGTGTGTGTGTAGATATATATGTGGACATTAGCACACATAAATCTACATGATGGAATACATGTCCTATACTGTTGAATGCCTGTGCTGGATGATCTGTACATGATAACATCAGATGGATGTGTATCTGCCATGGCTTAGTGGTAAAGTACATTGTCTGTGGTATGCAAGGTCCTAGGTTTGAGCTGTGCAGAGACCAGTTGTTTTGTTGCTGGGAAGAACAAGGGACATTGAATACAGTGACAGTAAGGTCAGTTGTTTTGTTGCTGGGAAGAACAAGGGACATTGAATACAGTGATAGTAAGGTGCTTTTAACTAGTTGTGTGCGGATCTGCATGACAGTAAGCAGTGGTTATTTTTGCGGAGGCTCAGTATGGGTCATGTAACTATGCATTAGAAGACAATACTATGCAAACGAGGTGGAAATTAGTGAATCCCGTTTATCCCCAGGGTGTGATGCAGATCCCAAGAGCGTATGTGTATAGATAGCCGGGTGTAGGACTCGAATATAGGTGAAAGCGTGGGGGGGTGTCAGGCATACTGTACGTACATTGGAGCCCTGTGTCTCAGGATTGCTCCTGGCTCAGCATGCTTAAGCTAGGGGTGTGTCTATACCTGCCTAGTGCAATTGGGACGGACAACAGCAGTAGGAGAGTAGTCAAGGTGAACAAGCTGGGCAAACAGGTGATAATTATCACAATCAGCAGATTACAGGCCCAGCCCATCCCAGCCCAGAACACTACGATAAAGTGACCAAGCACCATACCCTCAGGTTTTTTCACACTCTACACCACCGGTGTATAAATACAGGGAAATTTTACAAAACAATCCAACGAAATGAGAAGGGCTGCAGCAGGCAACATAGATCAACATGTGCAGGAGGCTGAGGGTGGTGAGAATGTGAATGCTACCGAACAACCCTCAGTGAGGAGACAGAGAAGACTGTACAGACCCAGGGTAGCCTACCAGGGGCTACATGAGCTGGAGATAGTGGAGCACTATGTGGTGGACAGAGACCTCTTACAGTAGATTGTTGAGCTGTGCCAGCCACACCTGACACTTCGAACAGGCCGAGGGGAACCCATCCCAATGGATACCAAGGTATGTGTAGGCCTTAGGTATACTAGCCACAGGTACCTCCCAAAGCACAACTGGGGATATCATGGGCATCTCACAGGCATCTGCATCCAGAGTATTCCACCAGTTCCTGGATGCCATGTCACCACATGCCAGTGAGCACGTACATTTCCTCAACACACATGAGTTGACCAGCAATATGCATCTCTCTTCCACCAAATGGCAGACTACCCTGGGGTAGTGGGTGCTATAGCTTGCATGCACGTATGCATCAAATTACCACCCGGTGAGCAGGGTAGGGCCTACATAAACTGCAGGGGCATCCCTCCATCAACTGCCAGGTCGTATGCGATGCCCAGGGCATTATACTGAATGTGTGTGCTGGCTGCCCTGGAAGCTATGACAATTCCAATATATGGCATCTGATGCAGCTGTACCACAGCTTTGCCAATATGGACATCCCCTACGGTCACCTAGTGGGGGTTGCTGGCTACCCACTGGAGCCGTGGCTGATGACACACATCAGGAATGCACACACACCTGAACAACTATGCCATAATGAGGCACACGCACAGGCAAGACATATAATAGAGTGTGTGTTTGGGATGCTCAGGTCAAGATTCCAGTGTCTGGAAACATCCAGTGGAGCCTTGCAGTATTCACCAGTTACATGCACCCAAATTGTTATGGTATGTGCTATGCTACACAATATGATCCTGCGGAAACAACTGCAGCAGGAACAGCATGTGGCAGGGCCACACAGCCCCCACCAATGCCAAGGCCTGTACAGGCACAGAGTGACTTGGAGGAGGAACAACCTGAGGCAGACCCAGTAGGTGGAAGGAGGTGTGCCCAGTATGACCTGGCCTTGGCAAAGAGGCAACGCATAGCATATGCATTGACACAGTAAGGACCCAGGGAATGTCACCCTCTCTGACTCGCACAGACAGTAAAAGGGATGCCAAACATGACACTACTTGTGCTCAGCCATGTATAGGAAGTACACTGTGTGAATCTGACATAGGCAGCCTTTCAGCACCATCCTCAGGTCGGGCACACTCGCAAGGTAAGTCAATCAACCTACCAACTGACAGTTGTATTAGAATGTGTTGTTACCTGTAGCTATGGTATGGATGTGAGCATGCAAGGTAATTTGGTGGACAAATGTTAAGGCAGCAGACAGTAGACATCCATAGTGGCACCATGACATCTGTAGCACATACTGGGGTCATCATAGCAGCCAGTAGTACACAGAGTGTCATAACCCACTGCGGGTAATGGGCTAAGCATCATGTGTGTCCATACAACCCACACAAGTCTCAACCAGCTGGACAGGTGTAGACCAACACAGACAAATGCTGTACTATGGCCTCTGATTATGCCCAATGGATGCCCCCCCACACAGACCCACACAGACAGACTACAGCAGGCCAGACAGTTGGATGTAGGTTGTGAAGGCTAGGATGTCTGAAACTAATATGTTGGTAATTACAGCTAAGATCTGGAGTACACTGGTATGCCTCTAGCCAGCACAATAGGTAGGTCTACACACTGAAATGGAGTACCTGACATACCAGTACAGTATTAGCAAAAGTGTACAAATGTCAGCTGTGCCACCCTTCCAATGTACACATGTAACAGTCAGGTGCGCCTCTCTTGGTGCTGTGTAGGAATGTGGATACAGTCGGATGTCCCCCCATGCTCTGCTGAAATGTAGCAACAGTCAATGCCACATCACCGATGGATATCCTGCAGACACAGCATACCACCTGTCAGTGTACAATGCAGAGGTTGGCACCACAGTACTGACTTCCTTGACATGTAACACATGTGATACAGTTGACCATACTGGGCATGCTCAAACACATGAAGGTATGACAGCA